>NW_027490095.1:1537500-1837500 GCF_050948175.1 Xylocopa sonorina
AACGTTATTGGTTTATGGTCAGTGTATATGGTAAATACACGACCTTCTATTGCATGTCGGAATTGCTTTACGGCGGAATAGATCGCGAGAAGTTCACGGTCGTACGCGCTATATTTTCTTTGTGCAGACGACAAGGATTTCGTGTGGAAGGCAAGTGGCTGCCACGAATTTCCTTGCCGCTGCTGTAGCGTAGCACCTAACGCGAAATCTGATGCGTCTACCATTATTGCAAGTTGCGCGTTGTTGGCTGGATGTGCCAAAAGAGTTGCCTTTGCGAGCGCGGATTTTAGATTTTCGAGAGCCGATTCGGTCTCCTTAGTCCACGCGATCGGCGTGGTGCTTTTTAATTTTTTTCCGGTTAATAATTTATTTAACGGAGCCTGTAATACCGCCGCGTCGGGAATGAATCTCCGGTAAAAATTTATCATTCCCAGGAAACCACGTAATTGCTTCACGATCGTAGGTTTTGGGAATTTCATTATGGCCTCGACCTTGTCGGGTAGCGGTTTTGTTCCCTGACTGTTAACTGCGTAGCCCAGGAATCTTACTTCTGTCGCGGCGAAAACGCATTTTGTCGGATTTATCACGACACCGTATTGTTGTAAACGAGCGAAAACCTGTCGGACGTGCTCTCGGTGTTCGGACTCGTTTTTCGACGCTATTAATATATCGTCGAGATACGCGTAACAAAAATCGAGCCCTCTCAGAACCGTGTCTATAAAACGTTGGAACGTTTGTGCCGCGTTTCTCAATCCAAACGGCATTGAGGCGTATTCGTATAATCCGAAAGGTGTGGTTATCGCCGTTTTTTCGACGTCAGCCGGATTTACTGGTATTTGATGGTACGCGCGAACTAAATCTAACGTTGAAAAGATTACGTTTCCTGACAACGTACGCGTAAAATCCTCGATGTGTGGGATCGGGTATCTATCCGGTACAGTTCTAGCGTTTAGAGCCCGATAGTCTCCGCAAGGTCTCCATCCGTTGTCTTTCTTCGGAACCATGTGTAGGGCTGAAGCCCATTGGCTTTTCGACGGACGGATGTGACCTTGGCGCAGGAGATCTTCGAACTCCGCACGCGCGATTTTAAATAGCTGCGGTGCTAAGCGGCGCGGTTTGCAAAATACGGGTTGCCCGGCGGTTGTGTTTATATGATGCACTATGTCGTGCTTTACCTGCGGTGTCACTGCTGTGGGTCGCGTGATCGTGGCATACTCTGCCAGGAGGAGGTCGTAGGGAGAACTCCCTATGATTGTTTTTACGGACTGTGTGCTGTCCGCTATAACTCGTCCTCCCGAGCTCAGCGATGTCGTCTGGTCCAATAGCCGTCTGTTACGCAAGTCGATCAGCAGCCCATAATGAGTGAGGAAGTCTGCACCGATGATTGGCCTCGTGACGTCCGCGACGATGAACTTCCAGGGGAAGGCGCGGCGAAGTCCGAGGTCCAGATTGAATGTCCTCACTCCGTAGGTTGCGATGACCGAGCTGTTTGCCGCGTATAGCTCATAGGGTGTCTTCTCGACTCGGTCTTTAACTCGTGCACGTGGGTACACGCACAGATCCGAGCCGGTGTCGATGAGGAATTCTTCCTTGCTGACCCTATCAGCTACGAAGAAACGGCTGGTTTGTGGACCCTCACTGATAGCCGCACTCAGTGGCGTCCCTGCTCGTTTCCCGCCTGGTTAAAATTGCAAGGCGGCACGCATTTCGTCGATTCTTTACCGAATCTCCGATGGTACCAGCAGGTTTTATTTGCAGATGGGGATCTGCGTCGCCGTGCGCTTCCTGATCGCGACCGGTGCCAGTGATAGCCGCTCCGCCTATCTCGAGGTCGTGCCCTTGACAATTCCTCGATCCGTGTCTCCAAGCTCTGTAATTTCTGCATTAGCTGGTTGATGGCTGTGTCCGAGGTAACGCTGGCTACGGCGGTTTCGCTCTTCGGTGTGCCCTCGTGTATTTGATCCGCGATCTCGGCTATTTTCGTTAGAGGCAAGTCCGTTTGGGCATTCACAATTGCGCGGGTCATGGCCGGAAGGCGACCAGCCCACAACGTGCGCAGGAAGTCGTCGGTGACCGTCGTACCTGCTAAATTTCTCATATGTCTGAGAAATTGCGACGGCGTCCTGTCGCCCATCTCTTCTTTTTCCAAGAGCTGTTGGATCCTCTGGTTCTGCGTCGATGATAGACGCTGTGTTAGCATAGCCTTTAGCGTCTCATATTTCTCCGATTCTGGGGGGTTGGAAATAATGTCCTGAACCTCCTTCGCGTACTTCGTCTCGAGCTGCGCTGCGACGTAGTAGAATTTGGTGTGGTCTGCAACCACGCCATTCAGAGCAAACTGAGCCTCTAGCTGGTTAAACCATAGGCTAGGATGCTCTGGATAAAACGGCGGCACGCGAATGGCGAAACGATTCGATTCCACTACACTTGTGTGTTCTGTGCTTAGACTAGTGTTGGCTGCAGCGGCTGCGTTCTTTCTTGTAGCCATTGTTGATGAGGTTATAACTTATTCACTGGACACTTGCTTAAGACTTTACACTGTTTGAACGTATCACGTCGGGGTCACCAATGAAGGAGTATGTGTAGTATGTATGTATGTATGTATGCGTGTTCAGGAGGTTACGAACAAAGTGTAAAAGTCAAGAATCTTTTGAAGAGCTTTTTTATTTCTTGTTTTTTCGAGGAATTCTCTGCGGAGACTGCTGTCTTGCAGTTTTCCTATTTTCCTCGTAGGCGCGTTACATACCTCGCGCCTGTTGATTGGATGTTCCCTATCTTAAGCCACCGCCTTCTTAGAGAAGAGTGGTGGTGTTTCTGGTGGGGGCTTACTTTGTATGTTACCATATTTGGTTATGTAGCGAGATTTCCGCTGGGCCTAATACCTGCGCCGGGTGACCAAGGGTAGCCTGGCCTCGGGCAGTGGGCCCTTCGGAAATCCCCGGTTTATGGCTTCCGCATGTGCCATCGAGGCCGTTAGAGAAAGTTAATTACTGCATGTCTGGAAAATGTTAAAAGTTTAAAACGGTTCCTCAAAAATGGCTTTATTGCTGCGCATACCCTAAACCGTGCTAGCCGTTTGTAGCGAAAGGTCTTCTATTGTACCATACTGCTAGCCGCTACATTACCTTATATGAGTAGGCATGTATGTTATAAATATTAACTTCACTGAAACAATTTGAAAGACTGAAGAATAATTAGTAACTTAACGTGCTTCATATGTTTGTAGTAAATGGAGGTTACATGGTTCAAATCAACACAATTTATACAAAGGCAGAAATTACACTCAATAGTAGATACTGCACTATCCTCTGTTTTTCTAAATTCGTGTTAACAAAATTCGATTAAAGCATTTCATTAGTTTAACCTAATACTGTTTGTATCTTTTTAAAGAAAATATAAAGATGTATCAATTCATGAGAAAAAGCAGTTATGTTAGAAGAACTAAGATGATTTTAGTTTTGTATTAAATAGAGACTGTTTGTATTGTAATTATTTTATATGTAATTTGTTAATATATGGTTATTAACTAACTCTATGTTTGGTAAAAACATTTTTATCAGTTTATCGAAAATGCATGCAAATGAAAAATTGAAGCGACTGTTGAGTATGTGACATTTAGAGGTGAAGGATAGAAATATTTACATTTGTTTGAAATTTTTTAAAAATATATTTTGGAAATCAATTATATGTTACATGTACAATGCCTGAATTTAAATCATAACATAAATTGATGTTGGCAAGGGATATTTCAGAATCTGACTCATCTACTATTAAATATTGTTTTATGTTTCATAAATTATGTTTCCTATTTTTTCAATATATGTGCATTTATTTATAATGGAATATTGTTATTATTGCCTTAAAATTTTTCAGCTATAGCGCTCTCTTATGCATTTAATTTTCATGCTTTGCTTTCAAGGCGTCTTCTGATGACTTTCATACAAGTACTATTGCATTTGATATATGTAATATCTGTTGAATGAAATAATAATTTCTGCAAGATTGCAGATCTGTTGTATGTCAACTATATAACAATGAATATAACAATCTTATTTTATTAATTTTTGTAAACTCTATTATATTAATTTTGTGTTCATGTTAAATAACTTCTAAAACGGTAGCCAAACTAAAGATCAGTTTATCCTACTTTAAGCAAATCCTACTTTAAGTATATTAATTAATAGTCACATTTTTTTAATTGCTTCTAAATTCGTTTTGTTAAAGATTTATTTATTATGATTATCTTCCCTTACTTGTCATGTTTTAAAGAGCAAGCCACTTGTGATATATTGTCAATTGTTAAAGCATTGAATCAGAGGTGGATAGACGACAATTGAAATTTATATTGTTGGATAGACGATATTTTGAAACTTATACTGTTGGATTCCGCGTGAATGGAATTACAATTACTGAATCTCGGTTTATAAATGGTTATTTAGAATAAAGAATACCTTGCGGAGGGCTGTTCTATTAACATGTTCCCATGTAAACCGTTTTTTTAAGGACTTTCCATTTAGGCAGTGTGGGGTGTATGCGCTCCATGCTTTACAGTTGTATTGTTTTGTTTCTGGCATATGCCTTACAAGGATTAAAATAATGCAAAAATCATAACTATCAAGGAAAGGGTGTATAGTTTAAGATGCATAACATAACAAATCAATAAATTTATTTTTCTAGGAATTATTTGAACAAATACCTGGCTGAACGTTACTCTACTAAGCGAGTTGCATCCTGACACATAATTTTTTTGTATCATGCCTATATTAGTTTAAAATAAAACATTTTAATTGAAATCAAATTCGTATAGAATTACAAAGGATGTTACGGTGAACTTTGTTAAAACATATAACCGTATTATCAGCTAATCAATTTAATATCCCAAGCAGATCGATGAATGTTCAATTTTTAGTTATTCAAAAGTTTTATTTCCAACATTATTTTAATATTATTAAATTAAGAATAATATTTAGAAGCATTAGAAATTCAATTACATAATTTTTCTGCATGAAAAAAAACAACACTTTTCTACCCTTTTAAGATTGCTTTTTGAAATATTAATTTTTGTAATTTGCTATTCCAACAAGAATGATACAACAAATTTCTCTAATACGCGTTTATACATATATTAAATTAAATACATACTTTTAGAATGGAGAAGGGCTTATGATGTCGTAAAGCATATGAAAATATAATTGTATGAAAAAAAAAAAACAGTTGCAAAATTTGAACATAATAGTTCGAAGTTTATCTTTTACGTTAACTGAAATAAATAACCAGCAATATTTTTTCTGAGAACAATCATTCTCTAAATTCTTAACTTGTGACGTTAACGCGTTGCAAGGTATTATAAAAAAAGAGAATAACGGTTGAAAGGAAAATTTATAAATGTAAAATAGTTAATAATTTTCCATCGTTTCTGTTACTATTTTTCTACGCTTTGTTATATCCCGTTAATATATGCGCATGCGGAGATATAATTTTATTAAAAAAATCATTGCGACATTTGGGCATAATTGTTCAAAGTTTATCTGTTGCACTAAATGAAATAAATAACCAAGCAATATTTTTATGAGAACACTTGCTCTCAATATTTTTAACGAATATTTCCTCTAATTTTTTAATGTAATCACAAAACTAACTGCTTGCCATATTCAAAGTTCCAAATATTATTGCCTTCCTGATTTTCATCAGTTAGGTAGGAACAATTACAATTTAAAGTAATCTTGTTTTTATTTATAAATTGTATATACAATTTGTATACTAAATTTTTTTTTTTTAAATAACCGTGTACATATTCGAATGTATTTGATTCTGGCAGATTCATTGCACGATAATCATGCTTCCAAATGTTTAAAATTGGATGATGCTACGGATTCTGTGAACTCTGTAGAATTTAACGCGTGGACAACATTTAATATCTCGTCAAGATCAGTTGTACAATTCTGCGCTTCCGAATGTTCCATAAATTTCATACTAAAAAATTGATTAAAACGCGCATAAATTGTATAGGTATTGGATTAGCGCAATTATTGTCTTATTGTTGGATAGATCCAAAGAAATTCTTGGCGCAATCTTGATTTAAAAAATATTTTTAAAATGTTTATACTATTTTATCGTAACCTAAACAAATCCTCGGCCGAAATCCGATTTCAGCGGAATGTTATCTCGCGGATCAGACGGAAAGACAGACAAAACAGGCTTGGGTTATTCCCGATTTCTGTTTTAATCATATCTTCGTCTGTGGTGGACGGCCTACCTGGGCGTTCTTGATCTTCAAGGTCGAAATTTTCAGCTTTAAACCGAGGAAACCACTTCCGCATAGTTCTTTCAGCTACAGCATCTTCGCCATAAACAGCGCATATCTTGTTTGCCGCGTGTGTAGCATTTCTACCCTTTCGGAAAAAGAAAAGCATTAAATGCCAATAATGCACTCTATTTGCTACCATAATCTATGGCGTATAAAACTGATAAAAATTAACGAATCGTAACTAAACCTTTTTCCAAGTATGGCCGAGGTTATCATCTTTTGGAATATGTACTATTAATATGTACTATTACACATTTGGATTTTAGAATAAATTCATTTTTTCTCGACTTTTTCGGTACTTCTGCAAATTCTGCGGTATGGATAGTGGAAAGCATATAAAATTCATTTCAATCAGACCACTTCATTGGCAATAATATTCGGTTTCTTCATCAGAATCACTTTTTGAACCAATGATTTCCTTTATCCATTGTTCTCCTTTCAAACGTTTTACACTCATCCTGAAGGGAACTAAATTGAAATTGTACATTATACATTTCAAAAATTAAGTAAACATACGATATGAGCAAACATACCAATTTGTTTTTCGTAGCTTATATAGTAAAATAATGCGCACTATTGAGAGTAATCATACCCACATAACTTTCCGTGGGTGCCGTTAAGGGTCAGCAGTAGTACCCACGTAACTTTTTAAGAATGCCGCCAATAAGCGGCGGTAGGATCCAGAGAACGTTTTGTGGATAATGTCAATGAGCGGCGGTAGGACCCAGAGAACGTTTCGTGAATGCCGCCAATGAGCGGCGGTAGAACGCAGAAAATGTTTCGTGGATGCCACTATTAGGCGGCGGTAGTATTGAAAGGGTTAATTTTGAGCCTCCAAGTAAGGAGTTATTCTTGAATTTTGGCGAAGGTATCTTAGAGTTGCGATTGTTTTTTCGGATTCGCCTGGGTTATGTTTTTGGTCGCATTTAACGCATCTATATTCTAAGTTAGTGATGTATGATATTTTATACAACAATTGTCAAAATGCATGCCTGGTTTTTTAGAATAATTATCGCAATACTATCTTGTTTAATGACTTTTGCCAGGTTTATTTCTTTGAGAGCAGATGTTGCAATCTTTCTATTCTTATCTGCCAGCAGTTAAAGCATTTCACTCGAACGTGTTTATTATTACTACTAATTACTTTTATACTGTTTAAACGTAGCAATGATTTATGCAAAAAATCTGTCTGGTTTTTACTCCCAACAAAGACTTTACACCATGTTCTTTAGAATTAGTTCTGGTTGGCGAACTTAAAATATGAAATAATTTATCAAAATGATCAATGAATTCTACCGTTCCGTCGACCTTATTTGGAAGTAAACGGGTAAGCAGTAGTGTGTACATACCTGCAGCTACATGGTTACCAAATGCTTGTACAGCGTATTTGACTTTAATTTTGAAAAAGTTATTCATTGTTTACTATCTTGGTTATAAAATTGAACAATATGCGAGCACGAAGCGCTTTTATCATTAATTTAAAAATTATGTTTGAATCAATTGTTTCGTGTAGCTTTTATTAAGTGTAGCATGTCAAACATATAAGCCACATTTTATTGATTAACCGAAAACGTGGAATTTTTAATGGATATTCCTAAATTACGGAACAACTGTACAAAATTAGAGACGCTATGCACTGTAATTAGTGCATGCACCATATAATGAACTGAGAAGCGCCATCGCGTTGCATAAAGTACTAGAACTCAATTACTTCGACACGTTGACACTTAGAAGCGCCATCCTGTTGCATCGATCTCTAGAAATTACATATTTTTTAGTATAGAAGCTGCTAAGCAGTATTCCGCTGTATAGAAATTTACAATGTATTTGCTTTGAAGCATTGAACTGAGAAGCGTCAACGTATTGTATACAACTTTAGAACACAATTACTTTGACACGTAGACACTTAGAAGCGTCATTCTGCATCATAAGCACCGTAACCTTTCAATTTAATTATTATATCAAATATAAGATTCTTTAATATGTTACTAGGGCATGCAGACTCCACGAAACAAAAGTAAATTGGTATTTTTCAATTACCTGCAATACTACGTGTAATTATAATTAAAGTACTCTTTGCAGTTTTGGATGTTTGGTAACCTCTATAATTTTCGAAGCCAATTATTTCATCGTGTGATACATTATAGAATAAGTGAGCCTTGAAACTCATTTCATCTGCTCATAATAAGTAGTGATGCTCTATAAGTGGCAACGTTTATATTTTTAATTCAAAAGCGCGAAACAATTTGTTATTAATTATGATCTCCACATGGAAGTTACTCAACGATTTCATGGGACAGACGACTATAACAGCAATAAAATTGTATCTCTTTGAACAAGAATTGCGCGCGTTGCGCAAAATCTTAACATACAATTTACAATATTGAAGTTCTAAAGATGGAACAATACAAATTGTTGACGCTTTAGGGATTAAGCATTCACGTTAGTTCTTTTTGGTTTGTTGGCTCGGTTCAATATTCGTCTTATTGCTCGCACTCGTGCTGTGGAAGTGTTTGGATGTCGGGTCCTCTTCTTCCAAGATCTTCTGGGTGTTCTTAATGGGCTGAACTGTGCGTTTCGATATTGGTCAGTAGCTAGTTCTCTCATGAGGCGATTGACGACACTTAAATCTTCCTGAAACATGCGGTTGTCGCATTTTCACTGGCCACCTAAAGAATCTCCTCGTTATGTCAGTCTTCGTCAAGGACTGTCCTTCTGCATTCTGTGGCCTAGTCTTGACGTTGCTAAAGTCATTGGGATTGTGTTGATTGGTCTCTGTAGGTCGTCAATCATCCGAGCTTCTGGTGTTTCTCTTTCAAAGTTTCCTTGTCGTTGTGCAGTGCTTACCTCCTGGAGGTCTTCCTGTAGAAAGGATGGTGCGTCCTCCTTGCTTCCTCTCTTTTCAATGATTTTTCCTTGATCATCTCCAGGTCGTTGCAGACCTCTTCAAGAGTATTTTCTCAAGCCGTTCTCATTTGTACTTTGTTTTCGATTTTGTTTCTTGTCGCGTTTTGATATAGAATTAGGGCTAGGAAAGATGTTAGCATTAAGAGGTGAATTCCCTCCAGTGTTCAGTTGTCTGAATCTAAGTTAAATACTGTCATGTGGAATGGTGTAGATAAGATGCCATTAGATTTGAGTATTTTTCCAGCTCTTAGTGTTTCTCTATGAGGATCTGGATTTGCATTGTCAGGCAGAGCTCTGATATCAAAGTTAGGTCAAGGTGGATCTTGTTGAAGTGTTCAGTTTTATCTTCTTCAGTTGGGCTGTCCCATAGTTGCGTGCGTCCTTAATTTAGATCAAGGCTACTACATCCAACACTACCGTTACTACATTATCTCCTTTCTTTACAACCAAAGAATGTCTTCTTAGACCTCGATGACACCCCCAACACCATAGCTCATCTGAATCCGTTTAGGCAAGGTCCCAGAGAGATTGCAAGGAAATATACGTGGCCCTTTGCGACAGCTCATGTTACAGTGTTACACAATATTTTTTACAAATATCTTAGCAGAATATTATTGTTTACAATAAAGAAGATACATAACAATAAGAGGTAGGTTTTTTTTGGTGCCTGGTGTTTCTCGTATAACTGACCTCTGTGTCTCTTCTTCATGGGCAAGGTTTAAGAAAAAAATACTTTTGTCTCATCCAGGAGTTCTTCAACTTTAACTTAATTTTTGATTTCAAGACATATGAGAATGTGAAAGCTTTCAATAAATAACAGTCTTAAAAAATAGAATACAGTAATAAAAATAATTTTTGGCCACATCCTGGTGTGGATCCCGTGACCCACAGATTAAGAAACTCAGGTCTAATCCATGGACAATCTTTGAGTGTGGTTTTTTGTCCGCCATCGTTGAATTCCAACAGGTTTTCAAGTGTTTTGTTAGGTGGTATATTGCCAGAGCCTAATTAATTGAATTTTGAGCTATATTGAGGTTCAACCGACTCTTGTTCTCCTAATTTATATAAACATAAACATGAGCGATATGAATTAAATCTTGGAAATTATATTTGAAAGTTTTCTGTAATTTTTTAATTTGTTTCTCGATGTAGTAGTACATTTTCTGTTTGAACTGGATGTTCTTCTAAAAACTGAAATTGATTTTAAGATATAGATATTAGGTTTATCTGATATTTCTTCTTTTAAACAAATTCTTATATTTTTTAACTGATGTGCTTTATTGAAAAAAGTGAAAAACTAACTCAGATCGCCAGAATTTAATATTGTAATAATACGTCTACGTTTTTGTGGATCTAATTACATCTTTATTACCATTACAATCGAAACTCTCCATTTTTATCGAAACTTTTTGCCTTTACCTAGAGAAATACCTTAAAAAATTCTGCACAAATATAAACTTACGATGCAAACGAATTAACAAAATTGCAGGAACGGAAATTGGTATTTTACATTTATATAGTGATTCCTAAGTACCGCAATTGTCTAACACCAGGGTTTCTTAAAATTTTTAGTATGAGGAGACCATAATATTTAGGAAAATTTGTTCTAAGACCCCATAAACATTGCTGGCAAATATTTTTTTGCACTTTTGACCGTAAGACAATGTGAAAATTTGCAATAACAATCATTTTTAGCTACCCCAATTGGGCTCGCGACCCATAGTTTAAGAAACTCTGATCTAACGATTATAAAATGAACGCTTGATCGGAAAAATAATTATTTGCAAATAACGAAAATCGTTTTACATAAAAATAACCTAGAAAAATGGTTACTATTCTATTTGTCTGTAATTGCTCAACTGCTGTTATTAAAAGACTCAAAATAACCAATAATAATTTACTAAAAATAATATAGGAATAAATGCAAATAATAAGCAAATAATTTAGAAATCCAAAATGTATTCAAATTGGTCAATACAACGATCCCAAGTAACAGACAAGAGTTCTATAGGAATATTTGTTCTATGATGGTTTGATAGTTTTACATCCATTTCCATAATCTTTGGTTTCAAATCCCATAGAAAACTTGTAGGGTAAATTAGATAAATTCAAATAAATTTCAAAATTGAATTACAAACAAAACGAAAAGAATACTACTGCTTCATTTTCACACCTTCAAATCAAATGAAGACCATGACTTCAGCAATATTTCTTCAAAACATTAAAACAAATTATTCTTAATACGCCTGGACAATATAAGATCATTAATCCGTTCTCATCATATGATTAGCTGTACTATGGTTAGCTCACAATTGTCCCTGTATAAACAATATATATAAATATACAAATAGGCAATAATGCATACGTGTATACAAATGCATGTAGTTTCCTTCCTAGCTGATAAATAGCTTTTAATGTATCCTATAGCAATGTAGAAATGTAAGGTCTTCTCAAAATCATCTTTTCTTTGTCTGTTACATAGTTTTCTTCGTGGAAAAATAATTTCATTCCTTCATACTGTAAGGAGCTAACGGAGCAGCTATGAGCAAAGTTTAGTTTTGCCATGCATTATAATTGTATTGGGGACCGTCAGTGATAAAGACTTCATATTTCTATTCTTACATATGCAAAATTTCAGATAAAAATATTTATTGGTTATTTTTATATGACTTTTGCAATATTGTTATGCTACTATCCTTGTTGCTAAAAAATTTATGTCAGATTTCATAAGAAATTAGAAGACATTTAAATACAATCTCATTGGGTTAAACGATGCACGAAATAGATTCACGATAAAATATCAAAATCACAATTTTTCATAAACTTTATGTACAAAATATTTACTTTTCATAAAATGTTTGAGTATTAACCTATTAATGCCAATTTGTTGTAAATTTCAAACTACAATAAATAATGTATTTTTTTGTAAAACAAGTAACATAGTATTTAGATTGTTCTTATTTATATACAGCAATAAATATAGGAAATGTATAATGTCCGAAATTAGTAGGAGTAATTGTATGTACATATGTATGTACAGAGTCGTAAGTTCGAATTCATATTTCTATTTTGTAAATCACTTTTCGAGCAAAATACTAATATTCTGCATAAACTGTTTCACTAACCTTAAAACAATCGGCACGTCCTCATATGCATCCCCAACAATAATATAATACAGCAAACAAGTTACACTAATGGGCTTCTCGAACCTACTGCAATAGTTTCCAAAAGAAGAAGCAGTTTTCCGCAAAAAGAATTTACTGTACTGGTATTTGTGATCGTTAATGATGATATTAATTTTGAATTTTGTACTGGATAGCATTCACTGTAAAAGATATCCCAATATGGAACAATACACAGGGGAGAAGTACTACGGAAAGAAAGTTCCCACTAATTTTCGTTTTAACAAGTCGACGAACGCGGGAAATGAGAGGGAATTCCTTTATCCTTTTGGTTTAATTAGCACCACCTTGAACTGGAACAATTTAATCTAGAACCTAGAACGTAACCTGCTTTACAGGACTAGAATTTAATTATTGCCAACTGAACTTTTTGCTATTTTCTTTTTACCCTAGCGATTTTGATACTGCATTTTGATACTATTTGTATGGAGAAGAACGCCGCTCTATTATTATGGTGGTCCGGTTTGAGCTTTCTTGGAGGGGGACTGTCACCTGTGTTGAATGATAAATGAGTCTCAAGTTTCTCTCGATATATTTATTGGTATAGCGGATTCTAACTTCCACTAAGAAATCTTTGCGAATATTTTGTTTGACAAATTTATGTATCCGCTTATAAATGTTCTCTTTCACCCGTTCGTTTCGGTGATTGGCCACCTTACATTTTTGGGTAAGCCAATCACCTTATTTCTTCGCATTGGTGCCGCCGTTCTCATCGTTTGGGAAGGGCGACATGGACGTTAGCGGGTTAGTTTATTGCAAAATATTAATTTTCGATAATGTAGCAGGATTTGCAATGGTTCGCTTACCTGGAACCTAATGGTCCCTCGGTTTATGTCGCTCGGATGTGCTGTCGAAGACATTGATTAAAGTTTATTACTTCTATTGCTTCTGTAGAGTGTGAATGATTCTGAGTGTGTGCGAATGCAATAAATAAAGTGACTGCGTGCGACTGGGTTCGAGAGAACGAAAAGTGCTGATAATAATTAGAATAATAAGGGTGGTGTGGACCTCTGACCGCGAGCTCTATGGAATCCATGGGGATCAGGGTGAATCCAAAGAGCGAAAGAGTCAATATTTAGGGAGCAGCGACGAAGTTAAGATCGAGGAGAATAGTGAACAGCGACTGAGTAAACAGCAAGCTTAGAATTAGGAAGTACAGAGGGTTTAGTGACTAGGACTGTTAGTTAATAAAGAACACACTTATTTATTAGCAGCAGTGAAGATTTTCCTATAAATTTTGAGAACCTGAAATTGAGAATTCTGAAATCGCGAAATTTGCCTAGACTTCTTAAAAATATTAAAAACTAAAACGTATCCTCAAAGATGGCTGAATTATCCTGCACACCGTAAACCGCGCTAACTATTCCTGCAGCAAATATTACTTTATTGTTACTGCTGCTAACCGCTACAGTACTCGATCTGCCAGAAAGGGATCAAAACGGGGTCCGAGTGAAGCGAGTACCATGAAACCTGATCATTGTCAGAGAGCCGGGAAATTCCCGTCAAGGGATGAGAGCACCTTAGATGGGGATAAGGGAGTAGGCGTTAAAATTTATGAAAGCATCTAATTGGCCAGGAAGACAACGTCTACTGGCTAGTAGAGAGTTAAAGCGTAGGCGAAAGAAGAAGAAGGTAGATTCAGAAAAGGTATTGTAGAGAGTAGAGTAGAACTGTAGAGTTAGGAATATAGCATTTATAGAACACTGGAATATTCACACTGGAACATTAGGAATATAGCATTAATAGAACATTGTGTAACACTATCTTTGAAGTGCCTTTCTCCAAATCCCTGAGCTTAACCGACTCACCTGACGATATCCTTTCTTATATATATTATCCCCTACAGCACGTATTTTATCGGGCATACATGGTGGCCGTCTCAGAAGGACCGTTCAAAGTTTCGTACAAAAAAAAATTTCGAAAGATGTTGATGTCCTATCGGAACAATAGCGCTTGTACATATGTAACGATCAGTAAATTTCTATTTCCACAACAGAAAATGAGTCGATCGGATAAGTATTTGCCGTATGTTAAACTATTGTTGGATTTAGTACTCCGTTCGACGGACCACCTTAGAAATGAGAAACTAGTGTATTTTAGACGAAACTATTTACTTTCAGTATTTGCTTAGCAACAGTTTATTCTATACGATAAGGATATTTTATTTTATGTGTATATGTTTAGGTGACTAAGAGACTTCTAAACGAATGCGTTAAAACTAGTGAGTATATACATTAAATAGACTATTTTAAAACTAAGGTGACCAAGCTGGCAAATGAGGAATGTTTCACCCCCCATGTATAACTGAACGGCCCAAAGACAAAATGTCCACCCAAAATCCTCGTAAGGTGAGGGAGTGGGGTTGGGGTTCAAGCCCAAGTGATACTGCACTTGCTCATTGCAGGGTCACCGTTGTTTTGGATTTATGACACATCAATTACCATAGAGCGCAGAAACGAAGGCTAGAGCGTACATGTGGCCTGCAGACATGCAGGCCAACTCATGTACCTTGATTTCTGGTTTGCAAAAAAGGAGACTAAAGAACAGTGAAGTATAGAAGTGTCGAAAATTCTGAAAAGTGTTACGGTCGAGTGTCCGTGTCATAAATCCACGCTATTATTCAAGGCCAGGGGCCTAACACCGTATTATATGGAGAATTATGCCGAGTAGATGCGAAAGATGCGATATCGTAGTCAATGTCGGATACGTTGACAAGCGTTTCAAAATGCCTATCTAAACAAAATATTGAACGAGCAAAGAACTTTTGCACGAATTTCTCAATTATATATATTGTAATTTGTTGAAGCAATTGAGTTTCCTTTCCAATAGAAATCTCTTTATCCTTCAAATGGCTGGAATTTTAGATGGAAGCTTTTTCGCTGAAAATAAGGTTGTCCTGCGTGTGGAACGCCATTTTGGCTTTTTGTCTGGCTTCCAATCGTAGAAAATCTCAATAGATACGTCATCTGATTTTATAATATCTTTATTATGATATCTTTAAAATTAATATTTTAATCGCGAAAAAGGATAATCGTACCGACGAATCGCTGCTATGGTTCATTTAAAAAAAAGCACGGTGGTAGATATCGTAAATAGATTTAAGAACGAGAATAGAATTTGATCGGAATATTATTTGTAAAGTGGACAAAATCTCGGGACTAAGTGCTCCTGCCGCAGCATCTGCGTTTCGAGGTGAAAGCGACAAGTCTATATAAATATGCGATCGAAATAATATAAATGCGCGATCAGTTCGACGATTGCTTAAAGAAAATTGTTATAGTGAGAGATTGGTAATAAAGAAACCATATACCGTGGTGGAGCGACTTTATTTTCACCGACTAATCGAAATTGAACGTATCTGGTTCAGATGGACGACATATGGCGTGGCGTAAGCGAAACGAAACTTCAGAACCGTAAAATTTGTTACGAAAGATAACAGCGTAGCTTTATTTCAGTGGTATATTTATTATATAATGTTGACTGTTACATAGTGATGGATTATGTTATTATACAGACATTTGTACGTACCACGTGTATGTGTTACGTACTAGCGTATGCTTGTTGGATTATTTCAACGTGTGAATGTAGAACCAAAAATGAATTTTGCGTTAAGAAATAGAATCCTGTATATAAACAGGAGAAGAGATTTATCGGTTCAAGAGGTCCGCAAACAGTTTAGACTGAAGGACTTGAAGGAAAAACACGATAGACAATATAAAATACAGGGTCACATCTTTTATGCGTTACACTATACGAGTATTTCCTTTTCACATTTTGTATGTATGTAATTAATAAATAATATATAGTATCGTTATACGCGTTTACTATTAATCTATGAACGCACGTAGTAAAGTATTCCGGGAATTAATTGGGCTGGATCAATCCCGAGGTACTTCTGTACGACTGTAACTGTCAAATGCGGAAAAACGACACCGATATTGTTGGAAATGGGTTTAGAATACAACTAATGCCAATTTATAGTTTATAATATTCCTTATTTTCTTTAAACTTTATTTTCTTTGAAACAGAGAGTCGATGACATGCAGCATTGGAGATTAATGTTTGAAGATTGCGAGGCCCTATCGTCTTTTATATAAACGGAGCTTAGTAATATATACGTCGTAAAAAGTCCCATCTCATCTCACTTGAGAATAATAGATTAATTTTTCTATTCGATTTCACTACTGTCTCTCGTGTTTCGAGAATACGATAAAATTTGTATCCTTATTTGTATATAGTAAGACAGTAAAGTTGACAAATCTCGCATCATTACAGGTATATCTTACTATTATAGTAACTTTAAAGCAATTTAGTATTTGAGCAATAACGGTTTAAAAGCTAACTGATTTCAGCCTATAGTTATACTATTTACGTTTACTACATACTATTACTATTTACTCTTTACGTTTCAGCATATATTCGTAAACGTTCGAAATATCGTTGACGCTTGAATTACTTAACTCGTTACGATCTTTAATTTCCATCGTTGTCGCTTCGATAAAGACGCGAATGAAGTTTAAATCAGCGACCAGTTGATATCGTTTGCCTTTACATGATATCGTGGCGGTAGTCACGTCCGTTTTATCCGACCGTTCCTCCGCTCGATCAGCAGCACACGCAATCATATAGATCATTGGGCCAGATACGTTACACTTTGTACTTATTATCAACTTTTCGTCGTCCTCTCTAAACGCAACATGAACATGTTTACCGGATGAAGCTACAATTGCTCCGGTTAAATTTGGTTTGTTATAAGTATGCGCGGTCCCTGAACCATTAATCCTTTTCCGAATATAACTAGCATCGTTTAATTTGCGGGCTGTGGAAACGCATTTGATGTCTGGAAACCTTTTCGATATTAATTTTAATCGTTCCAAGTAATTGTCGGGTATAGTATCAAGTCCATTTATTTTCGCATCTATAATGTCCAGCATTTTATTCCTCCTGGATAACAGTATATCGAATATCACATACTCGTTTTTTTCTTTGAAGATAATCATCAAACTCGAATGTATATCCTTTCGTATAATCCTTCGTTTGAAATTCGACACTTGAATTTTGACGTAATTGACATCGTCAACATTTTTTTATCAGTCTGGTACACAATGTCCGTAAATGTAATGTTTTTCAGATCATAGTAAACAGTCGAGGGTAATTTAATTTCATGTTGCACGATCAAGCGTAAAGTTTGTATGTCAACTTTATCGGCACGACTGCTCTGGTTGTGAAACGATTTCAAATCTTTGGTATATTCCAATAATATACCACCAAATGGCAATGGGGTATTATTTCTGTCACGTTTTTCATTCCTTCTAATCGTGTCTGGGGCTATTAAATCGTTAAGTGTGATAAACCCGAAATATGTAGCAAGAAAGCACTTTAACGCTTCTTTTGAAAATTCAATAGCGATGTTTGCAGTTTCGATTTCGTTCATGCGTTCCAAAATTAGTTTCAGCTTTGTTTTTGTCCCCTAGTTCGTTCTTCTTAAAGATTCGTTGTCTTTTTCTTCGGTTCAGCAGTTCTTTACCGCCCGGTATCTATTTCAAATGGTCTAAAAATTTACATTGTGGACTTTGAACTATGGTCTTTTCAAACTCCCTCCATATTATGTGAATAAATTGCAACAAATTTATAGACGCGGTTCCTAATTTTCGTTTGTTGATACGAATAGCATCGGTTTCCGAGCCGGTTGCGCGATACTGCTCGGTGCAGGTTTTCGCGTTGTGTAATTCCATTAACGATCTCTATGTCGTTATTATCTCTTGCATGCGTTCATCATCACCACTGGCTCTTCGACGGGTGTAAAGAGTCGTTTGGTCAACTCCATCGAGTATAGGTTCTCTGCAAGAGGAAAATAAATATGTGGTGTAACTGGGCTCAGCGCATTCTCGGCAAAAAGGGATCCGTTTGGAGTAACTATTATCACTGCTTGTTCGTAAAGGTATAGACGATAAAATACTACACGCGGAATTGGAACTTCGATTGGGAATTTTGATATTACTATCCATATGACAAATTCTTTAACAAATAGGGAGATTAATCTGGCCAAATGTAACGAGGACCAAACGTACAAAACTCGGATAACAATCATGTAGCTCGGAATATTTCTCTTTATACAGATAATATCGATTGTTTCATGTATAACAATGCAATTTCATCCATTTTATTCAAAATTCCATTTTAATTTATCCGTAATGATCCTATCTATGACCGTCTTCTGTTTCTTTACATTGGTCATAGCTACACTTACTCGTTTATCCATTAGTGATTGGTAAGTAACAGCTGCGTTGTTGTTAGCGGAACTGGTCGACGGTTGTTGGCCCATGACTTGCTATAAAGTTCTCAATTTTATCCCCTATATACTTCGTCTGAAGCATGCGTTGGTTCTGTTCGGACTGCTCCATCTATAAAATAGATGAAATTGCGATAAGTATAAAGCGCAGGGTTATATGTACTATGTCTTATACTATACGCGGATTTGCTTCCCACAGCTTGTAGGTATGTAATTTTTTTTTTAATTTTTTTTTACTATATTACGTCTACAACTAGTTTCACTGAGCTAACCAGAAAATTTGATGGATTTGCATGTGGTAAGCACTCATAGTGATTACCGCGATCATTATATGTATATGATGTTTCTATTCTTTACTTCTGCAGGTTGGCTTGTTCCTTTTTAGTCTTCCGTGTTGCGAAATGTAATTAAGACCCTTGACGGTTTCGTGATACCTTTTCGTTAATAATAATAGCAGTTCCTCCGTGAGCAGTTCCGTGTGGATAGGATAATTGATGCTATATATTTTGTAGTTGTAAATATTAAAGTAGATTTTGCCGGTAAAATGAGTTAGGATTAGTTCTACTTCTCGTTTGTGTTGATGCAAACCGTTAACATTCCACAAGGCTATTCTAGTGTTACTAGATATTGTTATGCTTTGTTGATGATAATGATAAGCAGTTTTATAATTATACTTGTCTGATCTAATGTATGTAATTAATGTAGAAAAAATTTCACAATCTCGGATGAGCACCAAAAATTGGTAGGAAAATCTCTCATTGGTGTTAGAACTTACTTCCTAACTCTAACTCGCTCTATTCTCAATCGCTGTTCGCTATAATGCTCGATGTTCACTCCGTCGCTGCTCACTGAACATTGACTAATCTTACACTATTGCGGCTCGCTAAATACTGAACCTCTTACACCCACAACTCATCCTGTTCCGCTCGCATTCCATCGGTTTCTATTCTTCAAACGCTCGTGGTCACGTACAAACCATCGTTGACATTCTCAGTCGCACGATCCTGCCACCAGGCCCTGCGGAATATCATAATTAAAAAAAAAAATTATTTAAAAAAAAATTATTACTACTCAAAAAAAATATATTATTGCTTAAAAAAGAATACCATTACTTAAAAGAAGTATTATTAGTAAAAAAGTAATATTATTACTTTAAAAAAATTACTGCTTTGAAAAAAGATATTACTAAAAATATTACAAAAATATTACTTAAAAATCTACCCATTAGGTTGCCTATGTGTTAGTATATGATAATACAGGTATATTAAAAGTCTATCGTCATTTTGTGAATCAGATAGAATTTTTTATGGATTAAATTCATTCTTTTGCAATTCAAATTTAGTATCTGCAAATTCATACATCTAGTGAAACAGATTCATCTTTTCGCTAATTGAATTCATATCTCTTCGACTCAGATATAGTTCCTTGTAAATTAAATACAGTTTTTTGCAAATTTAATTTACGTTCGAAGGTGGCGGCAATGACCCTGTTACAAATCACATTCATCCTTTCGCAAATCAAATTTATTCTTTTGCTAATTAAATTCATTCTTTACAAATCACATTCATCCTTTTGCAACTTAAATTTATCCTTTTACAAATCGCGTTCATCTTTCTGGAAATCAAATTCATCCGTTTGCAAAATAAATTCATGCTTTTACAAATTCAATCCATCTTTTGGCAAGTCAAATACAGTTTTTTGTAAATTAAATACATTTTTTTATTACATTTATATTACATTACATTACAGTAAATATATATAAACAAATACATTTTTCTACAAATTAAATTTATCCGTTGGAAATCAAATTCATCGTTTAGCAATTTAATAATTATTTAATAATAATTTTCTTGCAATTCAAGTCTCCCGACTTGTAAATCATACATAACCGCCCCCCCCCCCCCCGATTTGTTTCTCGAATGAAATTTATTCTCCTTCAAATTGCATTCATCCTTTCGAAAATTGCATTTATCCTTTCGCAAATAACGCTTACATTTTCAATCCTTCTGTATAAATTAAATACCGCCCAAAGGGATTGAAATACTGACCAGTAAAAATATTTGGTCGACGCAAAAGAACAAAGGAAATAATAAAGGGATACAATAAATGCGTAGGATATGCAATCAATTATGGGCATCTTAACATTGGTCTGGTCAGAAAGTCATTTCGGTTTTTTTTGGTGGAATTGAAACACGGTTTTTATAGAGTGTATAAACATTTTATTAAATTATATACCCTCCATTTTGAACCAATACTTTTTAAAAAATTCATTATGCAGTCAATTATGAATATCTTAATATTGGTCTCTTCGAAAAGTCATAGAGAGAGACAGAGAGAGGAATACTTCATCATTCAACTTGCCACTTTGAATCACTCGAATTAATATTTGTGCCAGTTTTAAATAAAAAAAAAAATATGTAAATTGTATGAAGCAACGTGAATTACAAGTTTCAGTATAACGCGTTTCAATTACAGTTACAGTATAAGTATTCAGTACAACAAGGACTTGTACACTTATATTTAAAGTTTTAAGTGTTTATATTCAAAGTTCCACTAAATATTTAAAGTTCTTTATTAAGTGCTAATAATACAAGAACGTTGTTTGCGAGTGCAAAGTT
Organism: Xylocopa sonorina; assembly: GCF_050948175.1. Lineage (NCBI taxonomy): Eukaryota > Metazoa > Arthropoda > Insecta > Hymenoptera > Apidae > Xylocopa > Xylocopa sonorina. The sequence goes on from NW_027490095.1 coordinate 1,558,807, forward strand.
ACGCTTGCTAAATAAATCAAATGTTAATAACGTTAGCGGGGTAACAAAAGTTTTTCGTTGTACCTCAAGTTCAAGTTTTATCTCCCTGGACCAACGATCTATGAGTCCACATTTTTACTTACAGTATTAAGTACTCGTTTCTCGTTACGATAGCACACCTTTTCTATTTGTTACGTGGAAAGGAGCTTGAAAGAAGTAATAGATAGAATAGTATAAAATATTAAGAATAGTATATGATATTTATTTTCTGAAATAAGTTAATGATACACATGTATATGTTACTATGAAAGACAGTAAGTTACAACAGTGGAAAAATGGTTTTTCACTTTAACTGCTGGTACTGTCAAACCTTTACACTTGGATGTCCTCTCCAATATTTGCCAGAATTATTTTATATACAACTGTTTTTTATAAATTTAGTATACAGTCAACCTATATTATAGGAGGGTTTACGGTTTTAGAAATGTTTTATTTTTTATTGAAAAGGTTTCCAATATTAAATTTGTTAGACGTTTCCAATTTACAAGGAAACTTGGCAATTTGAAAATATAAAGAATCTAAAACTTTGCACTTACGCTTCTAAAAGAAGTACTAAAACTTTTCATATTATCGGTTTCTATCATCTACATAGCGAATATAAAAAATTTGGAAATAGAAAACATCCCAGGCAACCAGCGATTTGGCACACGAGTGACACCCGGTGGAACGCAGTACTGTGCTAGGACTGGCACTATATATATATATATATATATATATATATATATATATATATATATATATATATATATATATATATATATATTATTTATTATATATATATATATATATTATATATATATATATATATATATATATATATATATATATATATATATATATATATATATATATATATATATATATATATATATAAATAATAATATAAAGTTAAAGATTATAAAGAAATTTGGACAGCTTTTCATTTATTTCTACCCATAATTCAATAACTGCTTACTTGCTTTGAAGCGTTGAAATGAGATGTGCCATCGCCTTGCATGGAGCATTAGAACTCCTTTTCTTTGACACGCAGACACAATGATGCGCCATCCCGTTATATGGAACTGTAGAATTGACATTCTTTTGAAGTGTAGTAGCAGATAAGAATAATGCGCTGAATAGAACATTTCAACTTACTTACTTTGAAAGATTGAAATAAGATATGCCATTCCATGCATACTTTCTATGAATCGCTAAAATAATGTGCCATCTCGATGCATAAATTTGAACCCTATTACTTTGACACAAGGACATGTCGAAACGCCATCCTGTTACAAGCAACTGTAGATTTCAGATTCTTTTGATGCGTAGTGGCATATAAGCATAATGCTATGCATAAAATATTACAAACTACTTATTTCGATGTGTTGGAGCGATATGCGCCATCGCAATGCATAAGGCGTTAGAATTCTGTTGCTTTGAATTGCATACACTATGAAAAGCCATCCAGTTTCAAAAAACAGATGGTGTCACGTTCTTTTGAAGCATCGAAGATAAGCATAATGCGTTAGTTCTACATTTCGAGGTAAGTATGTTGGAAGGTTCCATAAAACGCAATTATGCTTACTTGCTTCTACGTTACTATGTATGTAATTTCTACAGATCCATGTAACTGTATAGAGCTTCTAAGTATCGGCATGTTAAAGTACGTGACTTTCAAAGGTCCATGAAACGCGATGACGCTTCTTAGTTTTGCGTATCCATGTAAGTATTTTGTATGGTTCGAAACAACGGAGATATGCTCACTAGATGCTGCATTATTATATGTGTAATTTCTACAGATCTATGTAACTGTATACCGCATCTAAGTGTTAACTTTCCAATGTAAGTGCATTATAGATACATGAGTCTGTAGAAATAACATAAATTGTATTGTAGAACAAGTAAGTATAATTGCGTTGTACAGAATCTATCAACATGCATACTTTGACCCGTAGAACGAAGATGCTCAATCGCGTTGCATGGACCTTTAGAAGTCAATTGCATTGCAAGTTGAAAATTGGAAGCGCTAAACAGTTATATAGATCTGTAAAAATTACGTATATTGTAATATAAATACTAGTGAGCATAAAAGCTTCGTACAGAAAATTACCACCTACATAGTTTGAAGCGCAGAACTAAGAAACGCCATCGCGGTGTGTGGACGTTAGGAAATCAATTTCTTGTGTCTAGTTGACACTTATAAGGAATATACAGATACATGGATCTGTAGTAGTTTCGTACATAGCAATACAGAACCTAATAATATTAATTGCGCTGTATAGAGCCTTACAGGTTACTTACTGTAGAACGGAGAACTTAGAAAGGCCATCGCGTTGAATGAACATTTAGAAGTCAGATAATTTGGCAAGTTGACATTTTGAAGTGCTATACAGTTACATATATCTGCTTAAATCGGATTTTGTGTAATGTAAAACCTAGTAACCATAATTGCGACGCCTAGATACCAACAGATTACTTTCTTTGAAACACAGAACTAGGAAGCGCCATCGCGTTGCGTAGACATTTGGAAATCAATTACTTTGACAATTTGAAAGCTAGAGAGTCTATACAGTTACAGGATCTGTAGAAAGTACATTCATAGTAATATAGAACCTAGTAAGCACAATTGCGTTGCATAGATCCTTATAACTTACTTATATTGAAACGTAGAACTGACGTTCCACCGCGTTGCTTGGTCTATTGGAAGTTAATTACTTTAACAAGTTGATTCCTAGAAGCTCTATACAGATGCATGGATCTATAGAATTTGCATACAGTGTAACGAAGAACCTAATAAGCGCAAATGCGTTGTGTAGAACTTTATAACTTGCTTACTTTGAAACGTAGATCTGAGAAGCACCATCGCGCTGCACGGACGTCTATTACTTTGACAAGTTGACACTTTGCAGCGATATACCGTTGCATGAATATGTAGAAATTTTATACATAGTGACTTAGAACCAGGCAAGCATAGTTGTGTTCTGTGGAAACATAAAACTTACATACTTCGAGGCACAGAACTGAGAATATCCATCGCGATGCATGGACCTTTGGAAGTCATTTACCTTGATATGTAAACATTTAGGAGCGCATTACAACAGGATTCTTTTAACAGAAGATTCTTTTAACAGAAGAAGATATAAATTTAGAAATATCTAAAGTAAGGCCTTGCGGTAACTATTTTCAAACTTTTTACCAGTATCCGATCACGAGAAAAGATAAAGCCAAATTCTTTTAGAATCATTACAATCTCTATACGACGTTTTGGCGAACTTCAATTAAAATCCTTTAGTTTCGCACAAACCGCGGTAAGCACAATATCATTGTCTCAAATCAGAATAATACTCAAAGATCTCTTTCTCGAATCAAACGTACAAATTACAGTCTGCCAAGGTCTCGTTCAAGTCCATTGGAAGGAACTCTATCGGCCACATATGAAGCAAGAGATACAGAAATATATAAGTAATTGCTATCAGTGCCAAAAATTGAAACTATCGCGTGTCAAAACTTGCCAACCATTAATACTTACCGACATGCCAGGAACAGCGTCTGAAAGGATATCAATGGACGTTATGGGATCGCTACCCCCCACCTGAGACGAATACACGAATATATTGCCCATACAGGATCTCCTCACCAAATATTCCCTTGCAATTCCTTTGAAAAGAACCACTGTCGTCGTTATAGCTAACACACTCATTACTAACTTTATCTGCAAATTCAGATGCACTAAAAGAATATTAACTGACCAAGGATCCAATTTTTTAAATTCCCGAATGAAAACTGCACCACGTGTTAGCCGAACACCTGAAGCAGTTTATATGAAACCGAAATGGTTGCGAGAAATTACTGCCGTACACGATGTTTAGTTACAATATCAGCACTTACGAGAGACCACATTATGCTTCGTACGAGTTAGTTTTCGGAAAAGTAGCGAGAACTCCTTCTGCCATTCCATTTAAAGATACGTCTGAGAATGAAACCTATGCCGCATATTTAAACGAATTAAACGACAGAATATGCACTTCGCAGGAAATCGCAAAAACGAATCTAGATGTTGCAAATACACGCGCCAAATACTATTATAACTAAAAACAAAATGTGAAGAATTTTCAAGTAGGCCAGTGGGTTTATTTGCTCCTCGAACATTTAAAACACAAATTTCAAACGCAGTATACAGGGTCGTACAAAATCTCGGAAATTCTAGCTAACAATAATGTCAAAATCAATTTTAAGGAAAGGCACAAAGTTGTGTATGCGAACAAATTAAAACATGGTAAACACTTGCAAGCGATGTATGCATAAATGAAAATGAATGTGAATGTAGGAATTAGTGAAAAGTGCAAACAAAAAACTGAAAATCTTAAAAAAACCTAAAGGTAATAGAATCAGTGATAGTAGAGAACGAACAAATAGCAACGAAGAAATAAAGTGCAACCACAAATAGTGCAGGTGTAGCATCCGCAGTACCTGCAGCATCCACAGTATTCACAGCATCCGAGAGACCAGAGAAACATCAGGGAGGTCCAGACTCCTCCACCACAAAAGAGACAAGCAGTAATCCACACCGAGCCGACACCAGACCAGAGATTTTGCCATGGGCAAAATACTTTTTCTAGGGGGGAAGGTATGATGTCAGACGTACCGCTTGCCACCCTCTCAACCCACCACTAGCCTCACGTGCCGACACTACAGGCAACTCGCAGCCGCAATTCGTTAGCTCGCTTACACCAGGGACGTCCCAGCAGAATCAACCCCTACAGGAGTCAATGACGATAGCCCTCATCATACCGAGGACCCTTCGACTACTCGATACCCGACATTCCGTCCCCAAAATACTGTTTTTGGAACTATGTAAATATCTCGTACATTTTAAGTTCGTATTTTCAAATCCTAGTATATAAATTCTACACGACACAATATTATAATGATACGAAGAACACATAATTTACTTCTGAGCCATAATTTCTAAGTCCATCTTATATTTTATATATATTTTATAAGTTCCGAAGAAATGATGCGCCGTAACGCGCGAGTACACGGCCACCACAGCGGCACTTGCCGATTACTCCATCACTGGACGCTGAGACCATACTCGGGTGTCTCTTACTCCCACTTGTCGAGGAGGTCTTTAACGCATCTTGGGAGGTGTGAATCGATTTCAGATTCTCACCCGAGCAAGTTTTTTCTTTCAAGTCGCGCCATAGGGCACTCTCGCTACCTCCATGAGGTTACTAGTTCTAAATTCGTAGTCTAATTTCTATTTCCTTTTTGTAACTTAGTTTATATTTAGAATAATTGCTCACTGTACTAAACACTTAGAATACACTTTATTTTATTTTTACTATACATAATGCTAGTTCTTGATTATAAATCCTTCTATTTTCATTTGCTATTTCGGTATAATTCTTCCTGGCTCCTCGGTCGCTTCGACCTCTTGCTGGACGAGCTGCAGGACAGCGTTTCTTTGCGCACAGCTCGTCCAGTGTTCGTCCTCATGGACTTCAATGCTCTCGCATTTGCGTATCACTACCAGAGGGGGCACTGGTGCTGAATTGGGGGGCTGGCCTGAGTCTCAGGTTGTTAAACTGGAGCTCGGCTAGCACGTGCGTGCGGTACCAGAACGAAAGCATAGTCGATCTATTTTTCACCAATGACCTGGCCGCGCGCTGTATATCGAGTTGGAGGGTCAACGACGTGGATACACTTTCAGACCATGTGTACATTCGTATGGATGGAGCCCTTAGGGCCGTTCTCGCAGTGGCCTGGCCGGGTATTCTTGCTGGGCCAGTGGATGTCAACGCGGAGGCGGATTGGTTTTCGGACATTATGGCATCCATTTCCGACGTGACGATGCCACGTGTCCGGGCCAATTCGCCCCGTCGCCCAGTGTACTGGTGGAGCGAAGATATTCAGCGGCTCCGCTCCGATTGCGGTGTCGTTCGCCGCCAGTACACTCGGAGGAAGCGCTGCCATAACGACGGCGCAGCGAGAACGACACAGCTGTACGCTGACTATCGTGCGCTCACGAAGCAGCTGCAGCTGGCCATCGGGTGTGCCAAGGCTCAGGCCTTGGACGGACTCCTCTCCAATCTCCGTGGGGATCTATGGGAGCGCCCTTATAAACTTGTTATTGGCAAGTATGTCTATAGGCGCCTCCACTCACGGAGACGATGGGCCCTCCACTCTTGGAACGGGTCGTCAGAACTTTGTTCCCATCTGGGGAGGTGTCGGCGCCCGCTCAATCCATCGACCATGTTATATGATCACAGGAGTTGGAGTTGCCTGGGGAGCAGCTGGCCGGCTCCGTCAGAAGTTGTGTGTCACAGTGTCGGTTCACCTTTCGTGGTGTTTAACTGACATTATGTGATACGTCCTACCGGTAGGCTTAGCCCTTCCAGGGACAGTCCAACAGACATTCCCTCGCGGTGCTTCCCATTGAGTGTCGAGGTGGGTTGGTACGTTTACTTTGAATAAATTAGAGTGCTTAAAGCAGACTATTTTCGCCTGAATACTATGTGCATGGAATAATGGAATAGGACCTTGGTTTTTTTGTTGGTTTCCGGAATCCCGAGGTAATGATTAATCGGGACAGATGGGGGTATTCGTATTTTGAAGTTAGAGATGAAATTCTTGGATCGTCACAAGACGGACTAAAGCGAAAGCATTTGCGAAAAATATTTTCATTAATCAAAAACGAAAGTTAGCGATTCAAAGGCGATCAGATACCGCCCTAGTTCTAACCATGAACGATGCCAACCAGCGATCCGCCGATATTCCTCTGATCACTCGACGGGCAGCTTCTGGGAAACCAAAGTTTTTGGGTTCCGGGAAAGTATGGTTGCAAAGCTGAAACTTAAAGGAATTGACGGAAGAGCACCACCAGAAGTGGAGCCTGCGGCTTAATTTGACTCAACACTGGAAATCTCACCAGGCCCAGACATCGGAAGGATTGACAGATTGAGAGCTCTTTCTTGATTCGGTGGGTGGTAGTGCATGGCCGTTCTCAGTTGGTGGAACGATAAATGAAAATGACGAAATAACAAGCAACGTGCTCGCGTGTGGTCTTCGTGACCCGCGGCACCGAAAAATGAAAATTACGAAACAATAAGTAATGTGCTCGAACGAGCCGCACTGCCACTCGAACAAAAACATGACCATTGCATCCAATGTAAATACTTAATGGCATGTAACATTCCACTGTTAGAATTGTGCAAATCAGCCTTGTGTTAGAGAGATCTAGGCGCTCTGCGCAACCCGGAACTATTCGTTCCGAAGTAAAAATTATAAGAGTCGAGAGATGGATGAAACAAACGCAAAGCTTATACAGCAAAAAATAATCTTCCTTCAGTCGATCCATTAAGTGCAGAGAGGAATATTCATCGCAGCAGCCTCGTTGTCGGGAGTCTGAATCCCGCCATTGCGAGATCGAAATTTACATGCTCGGATTGTATTGCCAGGTAAATGTATAGACCGCTCGAGGCTGTACTGCGTACGACATTCCTAACGAACTTACGAATTTTTATTTCGTTTACCTGAGCTACGGAACTCGACTGGATGGTATGGCAATTTGAAAGAGTTTCGACCGCTCGTTTACATATTGCTTGGTGGATCACGCACTTTGCCGTCGCTCTTTGAGCCGACCTTCGTCGTTCGTTCGAAGGGGACGATTCGTCGCGCGCAAGTCTCGTTGTCGAGAGTCTGAGAAAAACCCGCCATTGCGAATTCGAACCGTTTATGTTCGTTTCGCGTTGTCGGGAGAAAAAAGACCGTCTCGAGGCTACAGGTACGTAGAGGAGCCATAACGAATTTTTGATAGATTTTTTCTTCATACTTGGACGCGTGCACTTTGTAACTTTGAGAGGCCTTACGTACCAACCATCAGCATATGTTTCATCCGTAGGACCGATATATCGTGTCGCCTAGAATTCAATCGATCGGTGAAAGCTGCCACGGTTATCCGACGCCCGCATCACTTTCACTGGGGAGACGTTTGGGTATCGATTTGTTCGAACTTAGTACCAAGAGACTTAAAGATCAATAAAATATACATATATGACTACCCTGAACGGTGGATCACTTGTAAATTGGAGGATACATGAACATCGACATTTTGAACGCACATTGCGGTCCACGGATACAATTCCTGGACCATGCCTAGCTGAGGGTCGTTTACGTAACCAAAATACTGCTTGTGGTGCGCATCGTCGATTCTTTTTTACCTACGGTGCTCGAATCTGCCCGCCGTCGTTCATTCTGGGATTAAATTACGAACGTTTCTGAGTTCGGGCGGCATCGAAAGGGAGGAAGAAAAGCAATATGCGACGTATGAGCGATCGATAGATATTCGTCCGAGTAGATTGTGGCCGCGCCGAGGCAATCAGCGATTGGCAACGTGTGTGCACATGCGGCGTGCGTAAACGTGCTCACGGAACTCGATGGTGTGTCGATCACGAACTCGCGTGAGTTCTTCATGACGTCATGAGTCGTCCGTTAAACGGACGACCGCATACGGGAACCGCTTCGTTGTTCGTTCACCGATATTGTTCCGCGTTCCGAATGGGCACACCCGTCACACGCATCGCCTTCGTCCACCTTCAGCGCACGATACGAATATGACGCGCGCTCGACGTCATTTGAAATGAATTTTTTTTTATGCCACAGGACCGAGGGAGAATCACGGTCGAGAGAAGAGATATACAAGAGAGAGCGATATTGTCGTAACGCGAGGGGCGATGATGCGCATCCGATCGTTTGAAATTCTCCTCGTACAGCCCTAGGGTGTCCAATTAGAATAACTCATTCTCTCTGTTCTCTCCGCGCGCCCATTGTGTCCTGATGTTTCTGACCTGTGACGCGCGTCTGTGCTTCTGAGATCTCCCGACACGAAACTCGAGTCGATAACACACGCGATAAAGGAGAGTTTTCAAAGCAGATACGTGAAGATTGGCTCTCATTTGGTGAGGCTTGAGTTTTTCTTCTACAAGGTGTCGCTTCGGTGGCGCAAAGTACTACTGCCCTACTTCGCGACCATCGAGTGCGCTGGTCACTCCATGTCTTCGTTGTCGAGACGGGGCTGCGCGACCAAAAGCCGGTCATTCAGTCCCCGGAAGCGCTTCTTGTGCTACGGCTACATCGTACACTTTTCCACGCGAGCGTTCTCTTTTATTTCCCGTTCACGCAGCAGAGAGATTTCTGCGGGCGCTCCAATTGGGCCTGTTCTTCATTCTGAAGGATCAAGGTATAAAATCGGGGGAAAAGGAGCCGCTCTGTTTCGATCTCTGCGTGTTACGCGTAGAAGATGAAATCGCTGGAGAGTCACGGTGTTGATCGTTCGCAGCTACGATGAAGAGGATCGATGTTAAAGAAACCGGTAGCTTGGTTGTCTAGCGAGAGTATCGTATTTTTTTAAATATTTATTACGAACCGTATATTAAAAGGAAGAAATACCGACACACGAAAGGCATTGGCGCGGTGCATAAAATGCTTCGACGAGAAGAATGAAGCGGTATGTAGTTCTTCTTGCCCGTTTCTCGAGCGGTAAGTTAAAGGATCGCTGTGTTGGAGATAGACGAAAGTTCTTTTCGTCGTCTGCCGTCCCCGTTCGCCGATGCTTTCCCATCATCTTGCATATAATACGAATTTCTTTACCTTCCCTACGTGAGAGCACTTCATGGCTCGAATGAATGTCGTGTACGACGTAGAGACGACTTCAGTTTAGGTGAGATTACCCGCTAAATTTAAGCATATTACTAAGCGGAGGAAAAGAAACTATCCAGGACTTCCTTAGTAGCTGCGAGCGAACAGGAATGAGCCCAGCAATGGATTCCGCGGTTCCGCCGCTGGAAAATGTAGTATTCGGGTGGATCCGTTTATCCCAAGACAACGAAGCGCATCCAAGTCCATCTTGGCCCGTAGCGACCGGTACGCGTTTCGGGAGGATCACTCCTTAGAGACGGGTTGCTTGAGATTGCAGCCTTAAGTAGGTGGTAAACTCCATCTAAGGCTAAATACGACCACGAGACCGATAGGAAATAAGTATCGCGAGGGAAAGTTGAAAAGAACTTTGAAAAGAGAGCTCAAAAGTATGTGAAACTGTTCAGGGGTAAAACTGAGAAACCTAAACGATTGAATGGAGAGATTCACCGACGACTATACTGGCTCTCGATGGCGTACGATGTCCTGGTGGTACCCTCGCGGTTCCACAGCGAGCAGCACACCGCCATCGGCGAACGTTCCGGTGATGTAGTCGTGCACTTCTCCACTACTAGAACGTCGCGACCCGTTGGGCGTGGGTCTACGGTCCGAGTGGGCGCTTGTGGCGTCGCAATCTTGTACACACGGCAGATCTTCAGTCGCTCGGCCGGCTGTGCGACGGTACTCGTACGGTATTGGGCCGCAACCAATCCATTCTCGAATGTGTGTGCGTCTAGCCCGCCGCAAGCTCGATCAGACTACCCGGTGGTACGGTCTTTGCGTCAACGTCGGGCCTGGCCTGACAGCTGTTGGCAAACGGTGTACTCGAACTGACCAAGCTTCGAATTATCGGTTGGCGATGCTACTGCTTTGGGTACTCTCAGGATCCGTCTTCAAACACGGACAAAGGAGTCTAACATTTGCGCGAGTCATTGGGATTTATAAACCTAAAGGCCAAGTGAAAGTGAAAGTCGACCTTCTCTTTGACCAAGGGAGAATGGGCCGCGTACCCGTGCGGCCTCGCAATTCCGGGGCATCTCGCCCTGGGACCCGAAAAATGGTGAACTATGCCTGGTCAGGACGAAGTCAGGGGAAACCCTGATGGAGATTCGTTGCGATTCTGGCGTGCAAATCGATCGTCGGAACTGAATATAGGCGCGACGTTTCAGTGCTATCAATTTTCAAGGCTAGTTGCTTCGACAGGTGAGTTGTTACATAGTCCTTAGCGGGTTCCAACTTCTAGGGCCACCGTCCTGCTGTCTTAAGCAACCAACGCCTTTCATGGTATCCCGTAAGCGTCGACTTAGACGCCTTAACTGTTATGGTAAACTTATGGTAAAGCCGGCTCCCTGAATTGGAAGAGTCCCCATTGAGGTAATGGTCTGCGGCTGCGCCGTTCAGCAGGACGGAATCCCCCGTGCGAGGTGGACACAATATACTCATTAGTACGAGTGAGACAGTAGTGCTCGTCGGTGAGAGTGAAACAGCGATACTTGGAGCGAACGAGCTATGTTTACTAGTCGGTTCGATTGACACAGCGGTACTTGGTGCGTGTGAGCGCGTGCAGGTGTGCGCGCGTAAACGCTGCCGGTTGCCAGTTCTGCAGGCGAGCGCGGCAGGTTGCCTGAGTCCAAGGGTTGATGCTGTGGGTGCGAGAAGGCTCATGTGTGGAATGGGTGGTAGGCGCTACGCCCGACGTTACTCATAGAAGCGCTATCCCGTTGCATGTATTTGTAGAACTCAGATTGTTTTCCAGAGCTGCAGCAGATAAGCATAATGCAGTGCACAGTATAAAACAAATGACTTACCTTGAATCGTTGAAAAGAGATGGGCTGTCGCGTTGCATGAAGCGTTAGAACTCTCATGCATTGGCACGCAGACACTATGAAACGCCATCACATTGCATGCAACTGTAGGATTCATAGGACACATAAGTATTGATGCAACAGAGTTATAATGCTTCATGTATCGCGATGACACATTTCATTCCATCGTTTCAAAGCAGGTAAGTTATAATCTTCTAAGCATAACATTATTCTTATCTGCTTCTATACTTCAATAGCATGTGAATTCTACAGCTCCATGCAACAGGATGGAGGTCTAAAATGTCTGCGTATCAGGCCTATAGAGTTCTAATGTTCCATGCAATACGATGGTGCATCTCATTTCAACGTTTCGAAGTAAGTTAGTTGCATTTTTCTATTTATAGTATTATGCTTATATGTTTCTACACTTCAAAGCAATGTGGATTATACAGTTTCATGCAATGGAATGGCGCTTCATGGCTTCTGCGTGTAGTACAGTTCAAAAGCTCGATGCTATGCGATGGTGTATCTCATATCAACGATTCAAAGTAAGGAAGTTGTTATTTTCTGTGTATAGCATTATACTTATCTGCTTGTACACTTTAAAATATTCTTTTCTTCTAAACACCAACTAGCCTGGAAGCCTGTGACAGAAAACAAACAAAACATTTTTATTGGTGTCCTGCTTATGTTGGTTGTAGCGCCAGTACCTAAAATTAGATTATATTGGTCTCAAAAAGATATGTATATAAACGATTGAATAAAAAACGCAATGAAGCGCGATCGGTTTATATCGATACTTAGATATTTACATTTCTCCGTTATTTCCACGGCTAGGACTGAGGACCGTTTGTATAAACTTGGAATTATTGTTAATGCACACTTTTAAAAATACTGATAAGCTCGGTAAAAATGTTGTAATTGACGAAGCCATGGTTCCATGGCGAGGACGCCCCAGTTTTTGCCAATATATCCCAGGAAAGCGGCATAAATATGGTATAAAGCTTTGTAAACTGTGCCTTCCGGAAGGCTACACCCATAACATTCTTAATTACGTCGGAAAAATGCAACCAGAATAGTGAAAGCACTTGCGCATGCTGTAGTTATGTCGTTGGAAGGTGAATTATTATTTGAAAGCAGCGTATTATACGCAGATAGTTTTTATACTAGTGTCCCTTTGGCCGAAAAACTTACGCAAAAGGGAACATTTATTTGTGGTACAGTAATAATTAGTAAAAAGTTTCTTCTACTGCAGGCAAAACGGAAACTGCAATGGCGTGGCTTTATGTATTTTCAAAATCGGAGCGGCTTTAAATTTTTAGAGTGGCCGGTATGCATGCTAGCCACCTCTGAAAACTACAAATGCGTTATTATCCAGGATAGTAATAACAAGTTAAAGCCGAACATGATGTTTCTTTATAACAATGCTAAGAAGGGTTTTGAGTATCCGACCAAATATCTACTTATCATATTCGATTAATAATAATATCGATAAATAAATATCGAATTAGTATGCGGGACTTTTCTCGTCAATTCCTGTTATATACATAGAAAATGGTGTACTAAAGGTATAAAAATATTAATTTTCCGCGACAAAATTTTTGATTATCTCTTCAGTACAGTGGATCGCCACGGAGAACAAACGTCATCTGAAACTGAAGCAGTGCCCAAGAAACGTACACATTTTCTGCGGTCTTTCCAAGGACGCGCGAGAAAAACAAAACAGCGATTTAAAGAATGTTATAAACGTATGTATAGAATAAATGGTAGGCAGTATGCTGCGAATAAGGCGATAAAAGCAAAAACCTATTGTAACCGATGTAAGGGCTAATTGGAACTCTACCCAACTTGTTTTTAAAAGGAATGACAGGCATTATGCTATTCATAGAAGATTACTGCTTACTTAATTTGATGCGCTGAAATGAGATGCGCCATCGCATTGCATAGTGCACTGGAACTCTATTGTTTTGACACGCAGACTCTGTGAAGCGTCATCCAGTTCCATGGAATTGTAGAATTTTCATTCTTTAAAAATGTGGAAGCAGATAAGCTCAAAGCCACGCATTAGTAGTAGAATCTAATAAACATTATGCTATCCATAGAAGATTACACCTTACTCACTTTGAAACGTTGGAAAGAGATGCGAAATAGCATTGCATGGAGCATTAAATTTCTATTGCATTTACATGCAGACACTATGATATGCCGTACCTTTGCATGGAAGTATAGAATTTAGATTTTAAAAAATGTAGACGCAGATAAGCATAATGGTATGTATAGAAGATTACAGCTTACTTGCTTTGAAACGTTGGAATGAAATGATACATCGCTTGCATGGAGCATTAGAACTCTACTGTTTTGACGCGCAGACACTATGAAGCACCATCCCGTTAGATGGAAATATAGAATTCGAATTCTTTCATAGTGTAGATGCGGATAAGCATTATGCTATACTTAGAAGATTACAGCTTATGTTGCGTCCTTAATTTCTCCTCGCTTACTTGCTCGGATAGAATATCTCGGACGACTTTTTGCTGGTAGGATTTTGACTACTACTGCTGGTTGATGAGTGCCAAGGAAAGGAAGAGTTTTCAATAAATCCAACTCGATATGTTTAGTTGCCTTAGTTGGCCTTGGTATAATTTGACTCTGCTTTATTTTACAAAATGTACACTTATATACAGGTTCGGAGTTCAGCAGGCAGCCAATCCGCAAGCTGCTTGATTCCGAGATGGTGGTGGTCGCTGCCTTCCGGTAGGGGTAGGGCCACGGAACACAACCGTTAAGGTAACCTATTCGGGGCTATTTGACCTAACGGGACCCGTGATTGAGATCTTTGGGTTTATGATACGTCAATAGCTATTGAAGAAAAACATTAAGAGGTAAACTAAGTTTTCTAGCAATCTTTTAATGCCTTAATCCCGGTTAAGAAGTTAATTAGAAAAAGTAATAAACAGAAAGTGGGACTCTTCAAAAATAACTAATTATATGCGACCGTAGCATAAACTTGGTTCGACCATATGTTTCGAGGACGGAGCAGCTTACTTACATTGAATTGTTGAAATGAAATGCGACATCGTATTACGTGGAACACTAGAACTCTATTACTTTGAAACGCAGATACTGTGAGAAGCCATCCCGTTGCATGGGCTGTAGAATTCACAATCTTTGGAATTGTAGAAGCTGATAAGCATAATGCTATGCATAGAAAATTACAATTTACTTACGATAAATCGTTGAAATGAGGTGCGCCATTGCAATGCATGGAGCATTAAATCTCCATTGCTTTGAGACGCAGATACAATGAAGCGCCATCCCGTTGGATGTAACCGTTAAATTCACATTCTTTTGAAGTGTGGTAGCAGATAAGCCTAATGCTATGCATACAAGTTTACAGCTTCCATACATTGATAAGTTGACATGATATAGGCCATCGTTTTGCATGAAGCATTGAAACTCCGTTGCTTTGGCACGTAAACACCATGTAGCCCTCTTTTGTTTTATGCAACTGCAGAATTCACATTCTTCTGAAGCGCAGAAGCAGATAAGCATAATGCTTTGCTTAGAAGATTACAACTTACTTACTATAAAACTTCAAAATGGAGTGAAGTATCACATTGCATGGAGCATTACTTCTCCATTGCTTTGACAGGTAGACACTTCAAAGAGCCGTCCCGCTGCATGGAACTGTAGAATTTACATTCTTTGGATGTGTAGAAGCAGACGTGCATAATGCTATGCATAGAAGATTACAGCTCACTTACTTTAACACGTTGAAATGAAATGCGGCATCGCATTGCATGGAGCATTAAAGTTCCATTGCTTTATCCCGTAGACAAATGGATTGCCATCCTGTTGCATTGAACAGTAGAATTCACATTCTTTTGAAGTGTGGAAGCGGATAAGCTTAATGATATTCATAGAACATTACAGACTATTTACTTTGAAATGTTAAACTGAGATACGCTATAGTGATGCGTAAAGCATTAGAACTCTTCTGCGTTGACACGTTGTCAGTATTACACACAATAACATTGCATAAAATTGTAGAAGTCGCATTTTTTAGAATTGTAGATGCAGGTGATCATGCATAGAATATTTCAGCTTACTTTGAAACGTTGAAATGAATTGCGCCACCGCAATGCATGGAGCATGCGAACTATATTCATTTTACAGGTAGACCATATGAGGCCTCTCCCCGTTATAAGGAAATTCAGAATTCACATTCTTTTGAAGTGTAGAATTAGATATGCATAAGGCTATGTATTAAATATTACAGCTTACTTACGTTGGAACGAAGAAATGAGGTGCGGAGTCGCATTGTGTTTGGGTTCGCGTTACGATGAGGCTTATTTTCGGTTGATATGCCAACGAAGGGCGTAAATCTTCGTCACGAACGTTTTTCTCATCGTTGCAACGTACGCTCTAATACGTGTTACAGTAATAGGGAAGTAAGTAGATACAGTTGGAGTTGACACGGTTTCTCAACGAACAACAAATATATTTAGCTTAAAATGAATTGACAGGGATAGTGTGTTTTACATGTTTTCTAATGTGTCTGAATGTGAATTTCTACTAAGCTCTTGATCGATGAAGTCAGAATGTTTTATTGTGAATTCGTGTGGAGGAATGGTTATGGGTATGGCCAGCTAGATATATGGTATATGCAATATGTAGGATCACTGAGGAAACTTAATTTTGTTATTTCTGATGTTGCCACATCCTGTTGCTTTACGAGTTTATTACTGTTACTTGTCGGTTAGCGTTTTTGAAGGATTTGTCTAAATTAAGAGTCTGGTAGTCATATGTTTCGTTGAGTGAAGTATGACGAGTGTAGAGCTTTGTAGAGCAGCGATGAAAGCCTCACTAGTGAGGTTGTGGACAATTTCGAGCTGAACGGCCTTTACTGCCAGGCAGACGGAAACAGCTACATAGATCTTTTTCCTTCTACAATTGTGGTGTTGACGCTTTTTAATAAAAAAGAGTCCACAATAATCGATGCCTACATTGGTGAAGGATTGATATTGGGTGATGCGTTCTTTAGGTAGATTGCCCATAAGGTAATTGACCGCTGGTGGGTTGGCGCTTCAGTAACGGACACAAACTCGTACTGTTTTCCAGATTTAGCTTCGAATGTCAATGGGTCAATATTTTGAACTTATGCTGTATAATGCTGTCTGGACTCCAGCGTATAAATGTGTGATATGTTCGTTTATAATGATAAGTGTAGTTACGTGAGTTTTCTGTAGAATTATGGGGAATTTCTGTGAGAATGGTAGTGGTGAATGTGTCAATCGATCACCCATTCTTAGGATTCCATCTTTGTCAAGGAATGCATTCAATCTTTCGTCAATGTCCCTTGATTTGGTTGTGCCGCTTGTTTCGCAGAACTCCCAATTCGTCGGTGAAGTGTGCACTCTGTACTGTTCTTTTGATGACCTTTTTGGAGTGCTCGAGTTTAGTTAAGACTCCTTTCTCGGTGTGGGACCTTCCCGCTATCGAACATGTGAACGTGACGAACCTGTCAAAACGTGTCGTCAGTCGTCAATGGTCGTTCTTGTTTGTATTTTCTGTACCCGATTTGCTACGAATGTTTGTAGAATGATGGTGGAATCCGTCCATAGGACCGTGCGATTGCACTGTAGCTGTAAAGCCTGGCGAGTCGTGATCATTAACGACGTAAGTAGTAGTGATCCGCACAGTTCGAGTGGTGGAATGGATTGGCTCTTTAGCGTTGCTACTTTCGATTTCGCTATGAGGATTTCTACCTGTATATGCCTTTGCTTATCGACGGATCGTAGGCAGATACAAGATCCATAGGCTCTCTCGCTGACGTCACAGAATCTATGAATCCCTATGTTTTTTGTCTTATTGATAATAGTCTTTCGCTGGAACTGAAAGTTGTTCAGGAGTGGCAGTTGAGCACAGTACCTCATCCCCTCGGTATGAATAGCCATCGGTAGTGATTCGTCTCAATCCACCATTAGGGTCCAAATCTTCTGGGGCAGATTCTTGGCCACGACTATAACTAGACCAACTGATCGAGCGTTTGGTGACGCACAGTAGGGGTGATTTCGTTTTTGCTGTATATCTGATGGAGTCATATGCGGAAATCCTAACCATGCCGAGAGTTTTGATGATTGATGACTCGTCAAGATGGAGTCATCTATTGATACCTTGTTCGGGAAGGCCCTGCAATAGGGATCTATAATTTGCCGCCCATTGTCGGCAAAATCGCGCCTTAAGATGTTAGATGCGTTGGAAAATCTGTGTTCTTCGTCATTGGCCAGTTGTGTCAGGCAATGGATGGCCAAGAAATGTGCAGCTGTAAGCACGAAGGTGACAGTATTTAATTTATATGTCCGAATTTGTCCGGTAGCATTGCGACATAGAATGCGTTGGTATGTGCGATCAGCTGGACGCACTATAAATTGTCCGAACATTTTTTCGATTTCGCACGTAATAACATATTTATGCGTATGGAATCACATCAATATGTGAATCAGGTCTTCTTGGATCTTCGGTCCGGTATGTAGTGTATCGTTGAGGGATACTCCCGTTGTTGAGCCAGCGGAGCCATCAAATACCATCCTCAACTTGGTCGTTTGGTTGCTGATTTCCGTGACCCCATGATGGGGCAGATAGTGTCCCTCGTACACGTTTTGGTTGGTGTCGATCTCTGACATGTGTCCTAGATCAAGATATTCTTGTATGACTGCATGGTACTCCCTTGTTAAAGTTGTATCGTGCTCCAGTTTCTCTTCCAGTGGTGTGAAATATTTTAAATCTCTATATCTGGATTCGCCGACTCGTGATACTTGGTGGTTGAATGGGATTGCTACAACATATCTGCCGTCCGCATGTCGCGTGGTATATAATCGGTAATGTGCCTCGCAGGCTCTCTCCGATTCGGAGAGTCGTTGGATGCTGAGTACTTCCTCAATTTCCCAAAACTGTGTAATATCGGGTGGAAACGTGGTGGTTGTATGATATAAGTTGGTAGTATAATATTGGTATGATATAAGTATGGAGCTTCATAGTGTCTACTTGTCAACGTAATTGAGTTCCAAAGGTCCATGCAACGCGATGGTGTTTCTCAGTCCGGCAATTCAAAGTTCTTCAATTAAAAGTATCTGTTGAAATCACACTTTATGATGTTGGAAGTAAATATTTCATATTAGTATATATATTTATTCTTATCATATCTCTTAAATGATTGCCAATGGATTACCTTCACTAAATACACCATTACATCCAAAATTCTATCTAATTTTACATCATTTCATGTTCTAAGATAATAATCCATATTAGTATATATATTTATTCTCATCATATATTTTGTTTGGTGGTTAATAGAATACCCTCTCTAAATTCTCCATCACATCTAAAATTCTACCTAATTTCATAGCACTTCAAGATGCTCTAGGTAAATATTTCAAATTAGTATATATATATTTACACTTGTTAAATATCTTGGTTAATTAAAAATAGAATATACCCTCTAAATGCTCCATTACATCCAAAATCCTATTTAATTTTATTTCATTTCAAGATGTTTTAAAGAAATGACTCAAAGTAGTTCATATTCTCACACTTATCATATATTTCAGTCAATTGTAAATAGATAATCCCCCCTCTAATTGCTGCATTATATTTAAATTCTATATAATTTTGTTACAATTTATGATGCTTTAAATAAACATTTCTAATTTGTATATATAATTACACTCTCCATATATTAGAGTTAAATCTAAATAGAATAGTTCCTATAAACACTCCATTAGCAGTAATCTTCTATACACTGCTTCATTCATATCTGCTTGTACACATCAAACGAATGTGAGTTTCACAGTTCCTTCCAATTGGATTACGGATCATTGTGTCTACGTGTCAAAGCCATAGAGTTTTCATGCTCCAGTTAATGCGATGGCGCATCACATTTCCACGTTACAAAGTAAGTAAGTTGCAATCATCTAAACACAGAATTATACATATCTGTATCTACACTTCCAAAGAAAGTGAATTCTACTGTTACATGCAACGTGATGACGCTTCTAATGCTCCATACAAGGCCATGGCGCATCTAATTTCAACGTTTCAAATTAAGTAAGCTGTAGTCTTCTATGGATGACATTATGCTTATCTAATTCTATGTTTCTAAAGAATGTCAGCATATTGCTTATCTGCATCTACACTTCAAAATAATGCGAATTCTACAGTTTTTTACAACAGGATGGCGCCTCGTAGTGTCTGCTTGTTAAAGTAAAGCCATTCGGACATTCGTCATAATTCACTCAACGATACATCTGGCTACCAAACCCCTAATTTCACAAATCCTGCAAAATTCCTTTTAAACACAGCAGCAATAAACTCGTAAAGCAACAAGATGTCATCTCATCATAAATTTTAAAATCGAGTCTTCGTAGTGAATCTTCAAATTGTGTATACCATGTAACTAGCCGTTTTATTGTTTTATTTCCTGCTCTTCACATCAGTCGCAACCGACCTACAAACGTTGGTCCCACTCTTCGCGCCTTCTTCTCTCCTCCCAGTACCCGAGAAAGAAGCAAATTTACAGATTTTCCACCAATAACGTCTCATTTAATTGCGACACCCTTGACCACTCCTCCACACGAATTCACATTAAAAGAGTCTGACTTCATGGCTAATTAGCTGAGTAGAAATTCAGATTCAGACACGTCAGATAACATGAAAAACACTAAATCTTTTTTAATGCATTTTAAGTTAAATATAATTGTTTGTTAAGGAATCGTGTCAATTCAAATTGTATCTACCTCCTTCCCTATTACTGTAACACGTATTAGAGCGCACGTTGTAACAACGACGAAAAGGTTCTTGACGGAGATTTACGCCCTTCATTGTCTTATCAACCGAAAATGAGCCTCGTCGTAACGCGTGCATTTTGGTCAATCGAGCCTGATTCAAACTGACCGCGAGTTATAAAAATGAACAGTTAAAATCAGTGATGTGAGTACCCGAACTACAGTGTCATTCAATCAACACTCAGCGACCGAAGAATGAAGCCAGTGATCAAGTGAACGCTCCAGGACAAATTGAGATTCTCAGCAGCAACAAGTCGGACATCCTAGGAGATCCAGATATCATGACAGATCCCAACATACCTGATATCTTCACATCGAAAAGGTAGACTCGTTTATTCGTCAATTCCTTTCTTATCCATATTCCACGATGTCAACCCGATCGTTCGAACAAGCTCAGTCCGATCCTCATGAAATTATTCTCAGTTCCCTGCAGCGTACATGCGGTATCATATTTGGTCAAATCACTGCCTTCACGCGACTTCTTAACACATGCGAAGGATCCGAACAACCGGACATACGTTTACAACAAACCCACCTTTACGCGTTAACTGAAACATGGAAGCGATTCGATGACATCCAATTTGTTCTTGAAGAATTAGACGAAACAGAAACGTCACGTCACTACAAAATTGAAAACGACTACTTCTCTATCATAACTCGTGCCGAATTTCTAATCGAGAGAAGACTTCCGAATGACACGAGGCGAAGCACGTTCGAATCATCGGCCACTTTCTCAACCATCCTATATGCCATTAAATTACCAGAAATGCAACATCCAACATTCGATGGAACATACGAAAATTGGGCATCATTCTGTGTTGTATTCTCATCGATCATCCATCGCAACGAAAACCTAACTCCAGTTCAAAAATTGCAATACCTGCGGCCGACATTAACCGGAATGGCCGCTGTGTGCATCGAATAGTTAGGACAACGGACGCAAATTACACCGACGCGATCGAGTTATTCAAAGGTCAATTCCAATGTATAAGACGGGCTGCCTCTAAACATTGTGATGCAATCTAGAATATCCCAAAACCGCCAAGAGACACTGCAGAAACACTAGGCAATTTCGTCGACACCATCAACTAACTTCTTCGCGCACTGAAAAATTCCGCGGAAAATATCCCGCAATGGAACACTTCTGTTTTCCATCATACGAACAAAGATAAATGCTATTATATTGTTCCAATGAGAGCTCGCGGTAAAGGACAACAAGGTGCCGCCTTACATGGATTCTGTAGAGTTTCTGGACAAACGGGCCAACTGGGTACTAGAGATGAACGCAACAGCAAGCTCAACCGCAAGTCGAGTCGACGGAAGACTATCGGAACATTCACGCTTCATCAATCAACGTACTACGCGAAACTAGATGTTCTTGTCACAAGGACAATGTAATGACGATTAAACCGAAAGCGGGACAAATAGGACAATCATAGGAACCCAAAAGTGTTCAGTATGCCACGGAGGATTCAGCATACGGGCAGGTGAAGAGTTTCACGGGCTCTCAGTCCAGGACTGCAAGGCATCTGTCGAAAAGGCTTCACTATGCGTAAACTGCTTGCGCAAGGGACACAAATATATCCTGTGCCACAGGGGTTCCTGTCGCATACGTAACAAGCAATAACACACGATACTTCACCAACGCCAAGGAACCTGGAAACAGACTACTTTTAAACCGCCAACCATCACTCCACAAGAAGAACAAGAACCGGTAACGAACGAAGAATCTTCAATGTCCAAATGACTTCATGAGACGCCGTTGAGTTGAGACGCCGAAGTAAGGGGAACATCAAAACGCATTTGTCGTCGATTCAGTCACGAATTAATTATTGGTAACCATACAAATTCACCTTTTAATCTCTCGATGAATCTCAGCATTCCAAGAAAACGCTGCTCCGTACCCACCGGTGTTCTAAACACAATGTACACAATAGCAAGACACTCCACCACGGCAACCTTTAAATCAAGGGTCAGAGATTATGAACTTAATCTGACCTTTCTTACAGTCGCAAATATCTCATCATTCATTCCCGATCAACTCATTGATCGCTCGGCTAAGATTCCGAGAAATCTACAACTAGCCGATCCAACTTTTTATCGTCCAGCGTCAGTCGACCCGCTCCTCGGCGCTTGAGTTGCCCTAACATTGCTACAGATTTAAATCTTCAAAAAAACAAAGTTCGGATGTGTAACCCAAGTGTGTGCCCTAGCCACCCGTCCCAAACGTAGCAACTTATAATATCATTCCACCACGTTACTACGTTAATAGTTACTACTATTCCCGTTCTTTTGAAG
Organism: Xylocopa sonorina; assembly: GCF_050948175.1. NCBI lineage: Eukaryota > Metazoa > Arthropoda > Insecta > Hymenoptera > Apidae > Xylocopa > Xylocopa sonorina. Next base: position 1,581,467 of record NW_027490095.1, read on the forward strand.
TATAGAAGTAGGCAAGCCTAATGCTAAGCATAGAAAACTACAGCTTACTTACTTCCATAGGTTGAAATGAGATGCGCTATAGCATGGTACGGAGCATTAGAACTCCATTGCGTTTGCACGCAAACACTGTAAAGCGCCATCCCGTTGTATGGAACTATAGAGTTCACGTTCTTTTAAAGTGTAGAAGCAGATAGGCATAATACTATGCATAGAAGATTACAGCATACTTACTTCGGAATGTTGAAATGAGATGTGCCATCACATTGGATGGAGCAATAGAACTCTATTGCTTTGGCACGCAGACACTATGAAGCCCCACTCCATTGCATGGAACTGTAGAATACACGTTCTTTAGTATTGAATTATTGGTAGTAGTAATAAATGTAAAGCTGTCCAGAGTCCTTTATAGCTTTTAACTTTGTTCTTAAGTTTTGAAGGTCCGTCTGTACGTTTTGAAAGCTATACTAATGTGTGGACTCCGCATAGGAAATTTTACGACGCTCCCTACAAAAAAATTGACGACGCAAAGTCTGCACGTGTTTTTCTTTCAGGCCCCTAGGTATAAACAGTACGGAACATTACTCGAACCGAGAACTATTTCACAATTTATATACTGAAGTCTATTTCCTAACACAAGATTCAGTTTTGTTTCACCGTTTACATGTGAAATAATCCAGCACGCCCCCTCAAAAATGAATCGGCTGTGTTACAAAGAATTTAACATAACATGTCACAATTCCTGCTTATCATTCTTTAACACTTTTGGAACGTTTTTATTTTCGAATTTTACTTTCAATGTTAATATCAAAATGTCTATTCGAAACGTTAAAGGCTGTCCTTCTTCGCGTTACCTGGGGAACTACACATGGCTCAACATTTGTTGCAGGGATTAGAGAAAACCAGAAAAACCTAATCAAGCCATCTTATGATAGATATGTATCATATCTAATATTGTTATCTTAACAATTTTTTATTATTATTGTTATTATTATTATCATAATTGTTTTTTTTTATTACACTTAGTGTAATGTGCACTTGTTCCAAACCCATTCCTTTCCTATATTTCAGAAATTTAACCCCTGGTAATGGCTTTGTCAGCATATCGACCATCTGGTTCTCTGTACAGACAAACTCAAGCTGTATATTTTTCTTTTCAGATCTTCAGCAATATTTATGCACCCATTATTATCTTCATAGATAATGATTGGTTGCTCAATCCATATATTTATGCTAATTGTTAATGATTTCAACCAAAGTGCTTCTTTAACAGCTTCAAGCGGAGCCATGTACTCCGCTTCAGTAGACGAAGCCGTAATCGATGCTTGCCGCTTCGTATTCCAGCATATAGTGCATCGCTCACATAACTTACGATGGTACCCAGTTGTACTTTTTCTGTCATTTACATCACTAACTCCCCAATCAGGGTCAGTATAGCCAATCAAAAGATTATTATACTGAACTCTTACATAAGTTAATTTGATATCTTTTGAACCTTTTAAATACTTTAATACACGTTCCAATTATTGCCATAATTCTCTTGTGTTTTTGTTCGTGTATCGACTTAAAATATTTACCGTGGTACACAAGTCAGGCCGCGTACACACCATTATATACATTAAACATCCGATTAAATTCCGACATGGTGCTTCAACTTCATCGTCCGAATTTAAAGCTACAAAATCTAATATACTCGGGAGAGGTGTACTTACAAGTTTACAATCCTGCATAGTAAATTCCTCTAATACTGTTCGTATGTAAGCACTTTGATCTAATGTTACTTTGTCATCATTTCTTTCTATTTTAATACCAAGAAAATATTTTACTTCCTTTAAATCGATCATGTGAAACTTATTCATTAAATAACTTTTAACGTTTTCCATTGCTTCACTATTGGCCGTTGCAATTACAAGATCATCTACATATAGAAGAACATACAAATTTTTCGATATATTTGCTTTTTCTAGAATGTAGATGCAATTATCTACAGCTGAGGTTTTAAAACCCTTTTCTTTCAGGCTTCTATCAAATACTTCGTACCAACATCTTGTTGCTTGTTTTAACGCATACAATGCTTTATTTAATTTGCAAACCTGACGAATTTTGCTTTTAATTCCTTGAGGAACTATTATGTAAATTTCCTCTTTTAATTTACCATTCAAGAATGCAGTCTTTATATCCAAATGGTGTATTAGCAAGTTATACTGATTTGCAAACGCAATTATAAATCTGAATCTTGTGATTCTTGCAACTAGTGCAAAAGTTTCATTATAATCTACTAAATATTCTTGGCTAGAACCACGAGCGACAAGACGGGCCTTGTATTTTACTGGATCACCAAGTTCATTATCTTTTATAGTGAATTCCCATTTACAATCTACTATATTTCGATTCTCAGGTCTCTGTACTAAAGTCTAAGTTTTATTTATCAAAAGAGAATTTATCTCTTCATTGATGGCCTGTTACCACTGAACTCTATCATCCTTGGTTTCTATTTCGTCAAATGAATTTGGTATCCTCCGCACAGAGTATTGTGTCATCATAAGGCAATCATTGTATATGCTATTTTCATTATATGATATAGTAGCTAATTTTTTAATCCTATCACTCCTTCTAGGCTCAGTTGATTGTTGTATTTCTTTACCACTTTTATTACAAGATAAAGATTTCTTGTTTTTGTCTGTTTCAGCTACAGATTTATTAGTTTCCTCAACTAATTTCCTTTTTGATCTTACTTTTACGCTCGGTCCTGCCTCATCTGATTCATTACTATCAGATTTATGACTAACTTGCATATCCGATTTATCATTATCAGATTCATTAGACTTTCCTACTAATTCTAGCCACATATTTGATCTATCAGTTTCATTATGGGAATCTTCTGAATGGACCCCTTCATGTCTCCTTATAGCCCGAGACGTTAAGTAAGTCTTTTCGTTGTGTGACGGGTTTTCCCGTTACAATCCGCAAGAAAGAGGTAATGAAACCAGTAATAAAAGGGGTATATAGAAGTTTAATCCGGGGTTATATCGGGGTACAGAATATCCGCGTGATTCGACTGTCCGCGGATTCGCAAACGCCAAGTAACAGAACAAATAAATTTCCTAACCAGCCAGTATTTCGAAGCTGCGAGGCTGAGACTTTTTGGGCGCCAGCTACTCAAGAAGTAGCAAAAACTAATAGACCACGCAACCCGGGGAAACCCGGTGCAAGATAACCCTCGAAATTTCGAAATACTTCTTCGCTCGACTACTTCTAGCCGAGTGCGCAAATTAGGGTCGCGGGATACTGAACTCACGGCTTCTTTCTATATTGTCTCGACGCGGGATTACTAAATATTATACGACACGCCGCGAATGACCGGGGATCACCACCCGTTATACGATACAAAATACAATACGCGCTATTAGAAATGCGGCAGGAAAAATGGGACGCTTTAGCGTATAAGGACTCACGCTCTCGTTTCCAACAATTCTGGATCTCGCTCTGTCTTTCTCTCTCTCTCCTCTAAATCGCTCCGTACAATCGTTTGCTAGGTTGCTCGCTTAGTGTCGTTTTCACGCTGGCTAGTTCGCTCGCTAAGTGAGTTTGCAGGGGGTCTTCGGATCTCCTAGATCCTCCTTAGGGCTCCTTGGTGGGGTAGGGCTATACGCTTCGGTGTTGTTCAGGGCATCGATCGGTGGATTTCGGCAATCTTCCCTGATCGCCCCCTCTGGTGTGTCTAGAGGGGGTCCTCTCGATTATTTGAACTGCGGCGCGTGTCGCGCGCCGCGCTTTCCACGGCTCACCTGCAGGTCCGCTGTACATCTTGAATTTTCCTCTCCATGGGCTCAGGGGAGGGGTGGAGGTTCTTCTCACACCCAAAAACCATCCTGTTCGTCTCCATGGACTATGACAGCGGTCATATTGTTGCAGGGCCTTGGATCGTATCCCTCGGGTTTCAGGGTCTCTTCTTGCTCACTTCCCGACTCCTCCACCGTCGAGTCCGTCACGCAACCTCGGCGCACAGCCCTTCCGCGAACCCGCGGTCTTCTTATCCGCTGAAGGGATGTCTTCTGGGTCGCTTCTTCCATCAGCTCGCCAGTCTAATCCGTAAAATAGAGCGAGAGAAAAGAAGGGGGGGAGGGGGGAAAGGTTCTACCATCGCGTACTTCACGCTCCTCGCAAATATAGCTATCGCGATGGTCCGTGTCGCGCTTCTCGCATGGGTGGTGATCAGCGAGCTAGTCTAACCGAAGCAGGGGAGGGGGAGCGAGCCTTGTGACGTCACCACGTCACAGTGGACAATTGCATCTCTAACAGTAACGTATTTTTCTTTTTCCGTATCTCACACCTTTATCAGAAACACCATTCAATTGGGAGAGGGGTTCGCGGAACTGTCAAATCAAAGTTAACTAGTACCTTTTTTTACACAATAATCTTTCACCTCATTTGACAGATATTCTCTGCCATTATGATTATACAAGTGAACAACTTTTAAATTAAAATGAGCCTCGCTTGTAGTTACAAAATCTTTAAATGCAGAAAATACTTCTGATTTATATGTAATCAGATATGTTACACGGTAATATGTATATTCGTCCACAAATAGGACAAAATAATTCTTTCCGTTAATAGTTGAAGGAATAATAGGCCCACATACATCTGAATGAATAATAAACAATGGTCGCTTTACATGCTCCTTATTCTTTACCTTTTCGAATGATAATCGTGCTTGCTTACCTTTAATGCAAGCCTCACATAAATTATTATTCGGCACTATAATTTCAATATGATTTACATCATTGACCATTTGTTTATTCTTGAATTTTACGAATTTTTATTTTCCAGTGTGGCCCAAACGCTGATGCCACAATTCATAGTCATTCTTTACACTATAGATTTGGTGATTAATCAATGTTTCACCATTTTCCACTTGAAAATCAATAATAGATAAGTTTTTTCCCCTACCTTTCATTATTTTCTGACCATTGCTTATTACCTCTACGTTTCGATCTTTCACAAATACGATGTCCATTCCTGTTTCTTGCATGCTTCTAACGGTCAGCAGCTTGTACGTTATACCTGGGCAGTAAAGTACGTTCTGCAACGACTCTTTCAGTCTCATGTAAGTGACCGCTTGGGTTGTTCCCTTCTTCGTTGTTCCGAGAAATGCGCCGCCTTTTGCCACCGAAATCTTCAAGGGTGGACTCAACCCCTCGAATGTCGAAAGGGCATTGTTACATTTAACAATGTGATCCGACGCTCCGGAATCCAACAGAAACTTTAATTTGTTTTCATCTTCTTCTCTATTCTCGTTGCACCCCGTTATAAAGGCAAACGAGGATGTTCCAGCCTTTCCAATATCCATTTCTTCTGTTACTTGACATCCTTTTCTTCTCAGCGTGCTGAAGCGTTGTTTTTTAATAAAAACATTCTTTTATTTTATGCCCCTTTCGTCCACAATGATGGAATTTTATATTTTTCGTTCCTTTGGTCTTTTTAAATAATCCCATTTTTCCGTTTCTATTGTTTTCTTTTTTATGCAGTTTTGAATTAAAATTGTCTCCATCTTTATGTATCTTTTGAATACACTATATTTTCGCGCTTGTCGAGCAGCCTGTTCGTAATTTTACTTCGTACTCCAATAAACGAGTTTTTCCCCCGATCTCGGGGTAGCGAGACCACGGCGCCATGCTGAAGTAATCGTATAACGCCGGTTCCGGGCTGGTGCAGAGAGGAAACGTGGAGGGTCGAGAGCATAAAATAACAACAACGTAACTAAAGAGAAAGAAAAGGAGAAATTGTGAAAACATTGCATTTATTAAGAGGAAATCCTAGAAATATCAAACAACAGATTATATACCATACCGTAAAGGCAAGGTACAACGAAATAGACGATATCGTGAGAGAGAATAAAAAAACTGAGAAACTCAAAAAGAAGAAAATACTTTAGATTGAACGAATCAATATCACTGATCCCGTCAAGCTTAATGGAAAACGCGTGACTACGAATCGATTAGAGTGTAAGATAGATGTTGTTTGCGGTTCGAGTAGTCCTGGGAGTCCCTCGCCCTCATTAGGGCAGGCAGTATGCTGCTGAGAGGTGCTGCCGGCTCGCGATTCGGAATCAGCCCCATCGTGTCCTGGCAGAAGATTAAAGGTTGAGCAGGCGGTTCAGAGCCCTCTGTCGATGACACAGAAGGATAGGAAAATAGATAAGGATACGAAATGCGTATATAAAGGGGAAGAAGAAAGCCTCGGAAGGAAGCACAGACACAAAAGGAGAAGCATCAGGAGACGAAATAAGGGGACCAAAAAGAGAGAGCAAGATAATTGAAAAGCTACCGATAAGAATAACGTCTACACTTCCAAATAAAAGAATAGGCAGCCACACATCAGACGTAATGATAGATATTATGAGCGAGGATATGCCCAAGCTAATGACATATTAGAAAACGTTAGTAGGAAACATCAGGCATATAAAAAAAAACTGACATCGAACACTTGATGGAACTAGTGGCGAACGGTACAGAGAAAAATGAAGCAATTAAAGGAGTAGAAAGCATTCGAGGACAAGCAACGAGATGAGGAAAAGCAGGAAAAACGACAGACGAAAAAATGACGCAAGAAAATCGTGAGTGGGAGATATAATTCTAGAATTTACTAGAAAACAGGTGTAGAGAACAAAATAAAGGAGATAAAAGGAACTCTGGAAAAAGAATTTGAAGTAAAATATACGAGTGCAAGTATAATGCCCCAACTAAGGGACATATATCTGTTGGATTACCCGAGAAGAAATAAAAAAGGACATAAGACGAACATTGAATGAAATCGAAAGAAAAGATAGCGGTATAAACGTCAAGTTGTTAAAAGGAACGTGGAGAGGCAACCAAGTCGCGTTAGTTGAATTTGGACAGAATTACAGCACAGAGCTGGAGAAGGTAAAACGACTCAGAATAGCATTGACATCTCGTCCCTGTAAAGTGCTACGGAGAGTAGAGAGAAGCTTCAAAAGCCATAAATTGGGACATATAGACAGATATTGCGACAAAGTCAAGGATAATAAAGAAACCTGCAGAAGATGCGGATTCCAGATTCATACGATGATCGATTGCATCGCGAACAAACCGAAATGTATCATCTATAGCGAGGCAGGAAGAATGAATCCGTACACCAGATACGTTACCGGAGCTTTAATTGTCCGGTCTACAGAAAAACCTTGATAGAAAAGAACGAGAAACGAATATGGAATTGAAAGTCCTACAAATCGATCTGAACAGATACCGAACCGTACAAGAAATCATGCAGAAAATGTAAGAATACTGATTGCAAGACTAGACCGGTGACGCTGCGATATGGATAACCGGCGTTAATCGAAAATTTTGCATATATGGCACCGAGAACTCCTCGATCGGAATCGTTCATGCAATTATCGAAGGAACAGAATTATAAGCTGCTGCTTCTCGCCGAAGGGGAACGGAAAGGAATCAAAGAATATATAAACTAAATTGAGGTTAACATAGAAAAGGAGAGAAAACAAACAGAATAATAATCGCACGTGACCTGAACGAAAAATCAGTAATCTGGGGTAATCAGAAGAACAACCATAGAGAGGAAAAGATCATCAAAATGGCTCTAAGAAACGATCTAATCGCGACAAATCCGAAAGAAGACTATACATACTTTAAGAACTGAAACAAATCAAAAATAGACATAATGTTGATAGGAGGTTGCATATACGCTAAGTCGCGTAAAACAGAAGTGTTTGAGATATTTTCAGCATTGGACTGTCAATGCGTACTACATACCTTCCAAAGTATGAATTACAAGAATAACGAAGAGGGATTTGCAAACCTCGATGGAAAGAAAGAGAACTGGGTCGCTGCAAATAAATGTTCGACTTATATAATATATAATATATAATATATAATATATAATATATAATATATCGCATTTCATAGTGTCTGCGTGCCAAAGCATTACAGTTCTCATGCATCATAGACCGCGATAGCGCATTTCATTTCAACGTTTCAAAGTAGGTAAGCTGTAATGTATTATGCAATGCATTCTGATTATCTGCTTCTACACATCAAAAAATGTGAATCCTAACCTTCCTTGCAACGAGATAGCGTTTCTAGATGTCTACGTGTCGATGCAATAGAGTCCTAACACTTCATTCAACGCGATGCAGCATCTCATTTCAGTGATTCACGGTAAGATGTAACATTCTATGCAACGCGTAACGTTTATCTGCTTTTACGCTTCAAAAGAATGTGAATCCTAAATTTTCTTTCAAGGGGGTAACATTTCTGGATGTCTGCGTATCGTTGAAATAAAGATCTAATGCTTCATTCAAGGCGATGTCGCAACTCATTTCAATGATTCATGGTAACTTGCAAAGTTATCTGCAATATGTTATATTTATCTGCATCTAGACTTTGGAAGTATGTGAATCCGACACTTTCTTGCAACAGAATATCGTTTCCAGATCTCTACGCGTCCAAGCAACACATTTCTAATACTTCATGTAACGCGTTGTCGCATCTCATTTCAACGTTTCAAAGTACGTAAGCTGTAATCCATGCATACCATTATGCTTATCTGCTTCTATACTACATAAGTTTGTGAATTCTATACATCAATGCAACAAGATGGCGCTTCACAGTGTCTGCGTCTCAAAATTATAGATTTATAATGCTGCATGCAAAGCGATGGCCCACCTCTTTTCAACGGTGCATAGTAAGTAAGCTGTAATCCTCTATGCATCGCATTATGCTTATCTGCTTCTACACTTGAGAAGTATGTGATTCTATGGTTGTCTGTGTTGGATTATATCCCATGCCAACGGTGGATCAAAACTGAATCTTGTGTTAGGAAATAGAATCCAATATATAATCTGTGGAATGGTTGTATCAGTTCGAGTAGCGTTCCCGAATGTTTATACGTAGAGGCCTGAAAGAAAAACACATGCAGACTTTGCGTCGTCAATTCTTTGGGGGGGGGGGGGGGGCTGAATTTCCTATGCAGAGTCCTCAAAATTAGTAGAGCTTTCAAAACGTACGGACCTGCCTTCATACTTTAAGAATAATGGTAAAGACTATAAAGAACTCTGGGCAGCTTCTCATTTAATATTATCACCCATAATTTTAATAAGTTATGGGCCCAGTTTAGTTATTTTAATAGTATTATTATTTTAGTAAATATTCTTTTTAGTGATAACTTTTGTGTAATATAAGTGAAAACATTAAGCGTGATTATAAGTGTAATATTAGAAGTATAAATAAGTGACTAAACTATAAAAGAAACATTATTAGTGAATATAAATCTGTCTTTTAAAAATAAAAAATATGGATAGTGCAAAAACCAAGAGGAACAATAAACAATTTGATGGTGATCGCTACAGAATGTGGAAATTGTGAATTCGTGCACTGTTAAATGAATTAGATGTCATCAAAGTTATTGATGACCCCACTCGGAAATAATGCAAAGACTGTTGCTGAAATTTTACAGAAATTGGATAGCATATATGAAAGGAAGAGTTTAGTCACGCAATTGGCTGTTAGAAAAAAACTATTAAGTTTAAAATTACAGGGAGACCAACCCGTGATCAAACATTTTACAACATTCGATGACATGATCATGGAACTCTTAGCAGGGGAAACAAAATTAGAAGAAACGGATAAAGTTTCCCATTGAATGTTCTCCCTTGCATCCATTGATTTATATATGTCATATATTGGAGAATATTTCCTCTTATCCTTTAGATATTCCGAATTACATTTATTTAGGTGTATATTAAATACGCGTCGAAATATCGGATTTCCATATGATTTTTTAGTAAAGTTTTATTCTTTTCCGATCGTTTGTTTTCATTTAGTCGAAGGCGCTCCTATAATCGATGTGGACCCGCTCCGATTGAACCCTCCGTCAGTACATTACATTATGTGAATAAGTGTTCAATCAGAGTGGATCTCTGCCACTCCGTAACTGCGGAAGGCTTACTGCATAGCCTCATCCCTGTAAAGTTGCGAAAGCTGCTTCCGTCCCGAGATGGAACTGTGGTTACGTTAGATTTAGTTAGGTTACGCTGGTTAGGTTAGGTTCGGTTATGTTTGGGAATGTTTGTTAGGTTGCTTGGTTATGTTGGGTTAGATTTAAGAAAGCGTAGGTTTGATTTGTTTATGTTTAAAAGAGGTAAAGTTACATTGTGTTAGGTTGGATTAGATTTAAGTGAAGGAAAGTTAAGTCAGATTAGGTGTAACTGGAATTAGCTTGGTTTAAATTAAGTTTAGAGGATGTTAGATTAAGTTAAGCTAAGTAAGACATGGATTACCGATAGCTGGCAATGCCATCCGTCGATGGTTTCTAAATTACCGACTATTGGCAATATCAGCCGTTATAATATCATGAGTTATCGACTGCATGCATCACCCTACTGTCGATATATCGTGAGTTACGGACCGCAGGCAACTCCAGTCGTTGATAAGTCTTGAGTTAGTTACTGTTGGTTATACCAGACGTGTGTGATAGCATACGTTATCGGTTGTTAGTAACTCCAGTCGTCGATAATTTATTAATTATTAACCACAAGCAACACCAGCCAGAATCACAAAATTATAGTGGAAAGCTGGAAATAATGGGTGATGCAATGTACACTTTTATTTTGCGAAGACAGTAAATCTGTTACTAGTCACTTTTTAATCGATGAGGCAATATCAAAAAACTGAAGCAATGTCTGATTTTACCCATTATGCGAGTAATCCAGATATGAATAATTAAATAAAGGTTTACAATTAATATATGAATGTATAATTTATATTTCAGTAAACGAATCAATTTATTTTACAGAATATAAATATTATTGATAAGATAAGATGATGCCAGATTCCTTCCTAGAGGAGAATTTGGAACACTAAGATCTGGATAATTATATATGATAATTGATAAGAACGAACAAATTGTACAGGTAAATCAGAGGAAAAGATATTGAAAATATTATTTGCTATCCAGACTAAATTTAAACAGCGAGTATGTTAACAAAACTGTAAGCTCAAATACTATTTATTGTTCATTATGTTAAAAAAAATTCATTGGTCTTCGTACATTACAGTACATCATAGATTAGTCTGATTTATTGCCCAAGCAACCACAATTCAAGAGTTAATTAATATCACTTTTGCAAAAATTTACAATATGTAAATTTCGTTAATTTTAAATGTGACGAAGCTAGTACACGGTTCTTGGATCTCAAAAATGGCAAGAAGGTGCGGCAGGGAGAGGAGAACCTAGTCAACCACAAGATACAACATTAACAATGGATGCTCAAAATTTTCTCGCAATGCTTTCCCATAAAAAGAATATATTTTGTACGTCCAAATTAATTAGAAATGCAAAACAATTTTACAAATAACATAATATTATATATCTTTCGGAGAGTTACAACTTGCATCGATAAAGTCGTAATGGGAAAGTTGAAAATTAGCGGTGATTTATGAGAAGCAATGAAATTAGATAATTTAATGGTCCATCTAAAGTCGAAACTTACTTTGAAAAATTAAATAGAGTCATCTTAAAAAGAACCGACATATTAACTAATTAAGGAAAAATCATTCCTACTTATAAAAATCCGGTTACTTTTTGTAAAAGTTTAATATGATAATATAAAATATATAAAATACTAAAAAAACTAAAGTAAAATTGTGACGTGGTGACGTCACAAGGCTCGCTCAACCCCCCCCCCCCCCTGCTTCGATTAGACTAGCTCGCTGATCACCACCCATGCGAGAAGCGCGACACGGACCATCGCGATAGCTATATTTGCGAGGAGCGTGAAGTACGCGATGGTAGAACCTTTCCCCCCTCCCCCCTTCTTTTCTCTCTCTCCGTTCTACGGATTAGACTGGCGAGCTGATGGAAGAAGCGACCCAGAAGACGCCTCTTCGGCGGATAAGAAGACCGCAGGTTCGCGGAAGGGCTGTGCGCCGAGGTAGCGTGACGGGCTCGACGGTGGAGGAGTCGGAAAGTGAGCAAGAAGAGACCCTGAAGCCCGAAGGATACGACCCAGAGCCCTGCAACGATAAGACCGCTGCCATAGCCCATGGAGACGAGCAGGATGGACTTCGGGTGTGAGAAGAACCTCCACCCCTCCCCTGAGCCCATGGAAAGGAAAATGCAAGATGCGCAGCGGACCTGCAGGTGGGCCGTGGAAAGCGCGGCGCGCGACACGCGCCGCAGTTCAAATAATCCAGAGGACCCCCTCTAGACACACCAGAGGGGGCGATCAGGGAAGATCGCCGAAATCCACCGATCGATGCCCCGAACAATACCGAAACGTATAGCCCTACCCCACCAAGGAGCCCTAAGGAGGATCTAAGGGGATCCGTAGACCCCCAGCAAACCTATATAACGAGCTAGCCAGCATGAAGACTCTCTCTACTTCTTAGCGACGACTTAGCGACTACTTAGCGACGACTTAGCGAGCAACCGAGCAAACGATTGTACGGAGCGATTTGGAGGAGAGAGAGAGAGAGAAAGAGAGAGAAGGATAGAGCGAGATCCATACTTGTTGGAAACGAGAGCGTGAGTCCTTATACGCTAAAGCGTCCCATTTTTCCTGCCGCATTTTCGATATTGCGTATTGTATTTTGTATTGTATAACGGGTGGTGATCCCCGGTCATTCGCGGCGTGTCGTATACCCTTTTGTAATACCGCGTAGAGGCAATCTTGAGAGAAGCCGTGAGTTCAGTATCCCGCGACCCTAATTTGCGCACTCGGCTAGAAGCAGTCGAGCGAAGGAGTATTTCGAAATTTCGAGGGTTATCTTGCACCGGGTTTCCCCGGGTTGCGTGGTTTATTAGTTTTTGCTACTTCTTGAGTAGCTGGTGCCCAAAAAGTCCCAGCCTCGCAGCTTCGAAATACTCGCTGGATAGGAAATTCGTTGTTCTGTACTTTGCGTTGGCGGATCCGCGGACGGTCGCATCACGCGGATATTCTGTACTTCGATATAACCCCGAATTAAACTTCTGTATACCCCTTTATTATTGGTTCTATATACCCTTTTCTTGCGGATTGTAACGGGCAACCGTCACAAAATATATTATTGTATATTTTTGTAATATATTTTGTAATGCTAAATGATAAAAATTAAAAAAATTGCGTTTGTCAATATTTATTTATGTAGATTGAACTTTACTCATGCATTAATAATAAAATGAACATAGTTGTCCATATTTAATATTTTGTTTGGAAACAATGGGCAAAGATATAAAGTACTTTGTTATTATAGTTCTAGCTGCTTCACAAGTTCCGAGAAGGATAAATTAGACTAACGCCAGCAAAAGTCTAAAGTTTTATAATTATTATACAGTTTAAAGATTATCAAGCTTTATGCTTGAATGAATGCTTATATATAAGTATAACTGCCAAAATAAAATGAGATCGCACAGTGATATTTACACACCTGCGTGCTGCAATTTTGACGTATTTAAATTTCTGATAAAAGCATATAAATGTTTATAATCTAATTATCAATTACAAATGGAATTCTACAATTCATCCAAGTAATACCTTTCTTATTGTACGCATTCTCAAATACATACACAGTATCTTTAATCTTGATGGATTTCGTACGTGCGTGTGCGTCTGTGTATGCTCGTGCGCGCGTGTATTTATGGTAGCAGTTGCAGAAATAGCACATAATAGGTTTCATAGTTTCGATTCTAGTTAATCGAGTAAAATGGCATAAGATTTTCTGTAGAATATCAAGGGGATGTGAAGGTGCTATTGAACTGTATACAGCATTTTTCACTGGAAGAATATTTCTTCCAATGTGTCGACTTCAGATTTATTTGAATTGTTCTCGTTTAGAAAATTAAAACTGAATTACATATCCCTTAACATAGCACGCCGGTAACCGCGATACACAACAGATTCAAGGTTCCTTTATCTGAGATAAAGGGCCGCTTTCTTTCTTTCCAAACTTCTTTACAGTGCGTAACATTCTTAAGACTCTTTGTAAGTTACAAAGAACAGAAACGCTACATGGATTTTAAAATTGCAATAGTTCAATTTATATAATCTCAAACATTTTAAATCCGTTTAAGTTGCTTTGCTTGTTGTATATGTTTATCACCTGGCGCTGAACCAACTAGTACTGACATCATCCCTTTCTAAAATTTGGAAAATCCACCAGATCTAATGAAACCTTGCTTAGATTGCAAATGTGTTTTTACTATATCCAGCAAAAATGAAATTACATTGACAGAAGTACCAGCTAGTTCTCCAGGCCTATTTGATACAACATTAAATCACCTTGTTAGAAAATACTTTATTAAATGTGACTTGGACCTTTAAATTTGAATTTATAAACATCTAACAAACAAATATGTTTTTCCTACTATTCATATCATTATACTTTCGGTGATTTATTATGTGCTGTCATTTGATGTATTAACTGCTTGATTATAATTTACAACGAACCTTGCGTACCAAACACTGTTTTTATTTCTGATACGAGTGGATACTTCTTCGTTTTATATTCTTATATGGCATTGATTATTAAAGTGTGTGATATTGTTTTTATGCAGTCATGCATAATTATGAACATACAAATTCGCGATTAAGTAGCTATGTGTTCAAATTCAATTCCGAATAGTGCTCTAAAAAGCATCCAAGATAACAAACGGCAAGATGGTGGCGACACCATACCAGCACTATATTGTCACTTCCGAGGAGTGTCAGCTGATCCGTAGCCATCTGTGACCGGATTCGTTAGTTAAATTGCCAGAACGTGTAACCAGCACGTACTAGACTAGTGTAACACGCCGTGTGAATTGCGCAGCGCCAGCATCATCGTAACACGCGTGTCATCGCACAATTCATGACTCTTCTCAACAATGACGTTGGGTCACATTCGGTAATGGTGAACCTGTGCTTTCATACAAATTAAAATTAGATGACAGTAGATGTTCAACATATGAATATTGATAGATGTTTAGATAGTTGTTTTCCTATATTTTTAGTTATTGAGATAGAAGATACAACCCTCAATTGCATGAATTTGTAACGATGAATTGAAAAAAAAATGTATTTATATAGTATATATATAGTATATATATAGTAAATGTATATATTTTTATGATAAGGTACTTAACAACTTTATCGAAAAAATCGCCGTACGAGCTAGTTTATAGAAAATAATAAAATCGAGTTCTTACATCTTTGTTTCGTGCCGGTGTATATATTTTGGAATCAAAATAAATAAACTGCTTAGGTTAGTCATTTTTCATATTCGCTTATAATTTTTATGGAAATAGCTTCCCCATTAGTAAATGACAGCCTATTCCACTACCACGCGTAGCCATGGTGAGCTAATAGTGCCATTGCCATGGCCATGTAGTCCGTGTGCTATATCGCTGTGCATTAATAGTACCGAGAGACGAGTGTTGCTCCAGTACTAAGAGTATGCCGTTACGAGAGCTGAGTAGGAGCACTGTCTTTGCACAGTTCTGCTACGGAATTCGTTCCATCCGTTGTCATTGGCGTGTCAATCGGTGGTTGTTTGGGATATTGTTGTGCATGAGGCAGACCTGTTCCCTATCATCGCCAAGGAGATGTATTTTCACTCCCTTCTTCTTGAATTTTGTTAATTATTTGGAATTTTTGCCGTTGCTGTATCTCTATGTCCGCATTATGGATTCAACTTATGTATGATCTTTTTGGATTTCATCTTTTGTTACCTGTAACATTATATATGTAATGCACTTTTGTTATGTAATGCTCAAATTTGTAATCCTCAGATTCTTTTACTCTTTGGTAAAGCAACTTATTCGATTAACATATATTCATTAGGCATAGATGTAAATAATTAGAAAAATGCTATTAAAACAGTATTAAATATGTTGTTGCAATTATATATTTAAGTTCTAAAGATGTAGATGGAATTAGTGTCCGATATTTTACGTGATCCAATTGACGTATCGAGTAAGGCTATGAAATATGAAAATCTTTTACTATTCCTCGACCCCTTTTCATGCCAAATGAATGATTAGTTCTGCAAGACGAGAAGACTGAATTAGTGAGATCTCTGCGAACATAAGTAATTTGTAAGTAATACATTTTTTCTCTTTGACATATTTGCCTTTGCATAAAATAGAACGTATAGATATAATTGCCTCTTTTGTATCCATTTCGGTCCAATTATATTATAGCTTTTGTGCAGAAGTAATATTAATTATACCTGATTTTTACAATAGTTCTTTGTTTAACTGACTTTATTGACGTAGAAGCATCATTGGAGCTACTTTCCATTTTCAGTTCCGTATACTTATCCTTTATCACCATCATATAGATTATAATAACTTTTTTGTCCTTAAATTTTGCGGATATTTCAATTAAATTTCCTCTGATTAAAAAAACGGAAATTAAAAAAGAATGACACGTACCATTTCTCAGAAACGTAGTTTCGTAATTTGCATCTGACTGTTTTGAAAGACACGCACTTTACTTAACGTTTGCAATGATTTGGTTAGCGAAGTAAAGAAATATTCTACTTTCGAAATTGTCAGCTCTTGGGAACCTAAGGCAAATACATTCATCTGCCGACATCGTAAACATTGTTTTTTGGCTAAATTCCAGAAAAACAAATATTTTATAAATAGTATAATAAACATTGTAATATTAAATTTAACTTTGTTCATCGTTGCCTTGCTGGACACATCCATAACAATATACAGGATTGGACAGATATAAAAGATTTTCTGATATAAAATTGCACAATACAAAGGGCCCATCCGTTGATGAAAATAGATTTTTGGAAGTGGAGGTATGTTGGACATTTGAAGGTCACCTTCATTTCTTAAAATGAATTGCTATGTTCATTCTTCCGTAATACGATAGAGCAGTTTAAAACAAGTTCAACGACCTGTCATATGAAGCCATTGAAGGTTACAAAAAGTAAAGAAATGCGATAATACCTACGGTTTTCATAGTAAATGAAACATACGTATTGTAAACAGTGGTGGAAGGAAGTGAATAAGCAATATTCGAAGGACATTTTAATAGTTTGCAGGATAAGTTAAACATGATAATATTAGTATTCAAAAATCGGTTTGATTTCGTTTGGTTAGGCTCTTCGTTTGTCGTCCATTTTACAAGTACTGAGCTGTGGATTCCTGAGGACAGCTCACAAAATAGTTGAACTATGGAAGATTATCATTGTCAATTTGAATCAAATGGTAATTAAATTCCATTAGATTATAAACAAACCTCAATGTTTCACTTTAAATAGTAAGAAATAACATTCATCGCGATATTGCGATTTTAAATCAATGTTTAATGTAACATGTAATATTCCATGCAACGCGTTACGTTTAACTATTCTACACTTCCAACGAATGTGAACTCCACACACCCTTGTAAAGGGATAGTGTTTGTAGATGTCTACGTGTCGAAGCAATAGAGTTCTAATATTTCACTCGACGCGATGTCGCATCTCACTTCAATGCTTCGTGATAAGATGTAATGTTCAATGCAACTTGTTTTGCGTATCTGCATCTACACTCCGAAAGATGTAAATCCCATACTTCCTTGCAACGGGATAGCGTTTGTAGAAGTTTACGTATCGAAGCAATAGAGCTTAAATAATCCATAAAATGCGATATCGCATTTCAAGTCAACAGTTCGAAGTATGAAAGTAAATTTCAGTGCTCTATTCAGCTCATTATGCTTATCTGCTTCTACACTTCAAAAGAATGCGATGTCAACACTTCCTTGCAAAGGGGTTGCCTTTATAGGCTGCTTCCAACCGGCTCACGGATGTGAATTCTACACTTCCATGCAAAGCCATAGCGATTCCAAATGCACAATATGTCGTTGCAATAGAATTCGAATACTTCATTCAACTCGGTGTCGCATCTCACTACAATCTTTCATGATAAGATGTCATATTCAATGCAACGCATTATGTATATCTCGTCTATGCTCCAAATGAATGTAAGTGCCGCACTTCCTTACAACGAAATGCGATTCTAGATGTCTACTTATCGAAGCAATAGAGTTCTAATGCTTCATAAAACGCGATATCGCATATTATTTCTATGTCTCACGATAAGATGTATAATTCAATGCAACGCATTATGTACATCTCGCCTACACCTCAGGAGAATGCAAATGCAACTCTTCCTTGCTACAGAATAGCGTTTCTAGATGTCTACGTATCGAAGCAATGGAGTTATAATGCTTCATAAAATGCCATATCGTATCTTATTACGATGTCTCATAATAAAATGTCATATCAATGCAACGCGATGTATATCTCGTCTACACTACAGAAAAATGTAAATGCGACACTTACTTAAAACAAAATAGCGTTTCTAGATGTCAACGTACTGAAGCAATAGAGTTCTAATTCTTTATAAGACGCGATATCGCATCTCATTTCTATGTTTCATGATAAGATGCAATATTCAATACAACGCGTTATGTATATCTCAACGATAATAAAAGAATCTAAATGCAACTCTTCCTTGCTACGGAGTAGTGTTTCTAGATGTCTATGCATCGAAGCAATAGAGTTTAAGTTCTTCATAAAACGAGATATAGCATCTCATTTCCATATCTCATGAAATTCGTACATTGACGATAGTTTGACCAAAAAATTCCAACCGAGAGTTAAAGTTCGTACATTAACGATAGTTTGACCTAAAAATTCCCATATTTCGTATATACTCGACAGTTTGGAGAAAAAAATTCCAACCTAGGGTTAAAATTCGTTTATTCACGATTGTTTGACAAAAAGATTTCAACCAAGAGTTAAAATTTGAATATTGACAGTAGTTTGAAGAAAAGAATCCTACCGAGAGTTAATAATCGTACATTGACGATAGTTTGGAAAAAAGAATGCCGAGCGAGAGTTAGAAATCGTCCGCGGTAGCTTGAAAAAGTTCCGAGAGGGAGTTTATATTCCCACCTAGAGGTACAGATCGACCGTGGGACTTGGAAAATTTACGCGACGAAAAAATTCAATCGCGTTCTTTGGCTATTTTCTCATTAATTAAACCGTTGACCTGTAAATTTTTTTTGAAAAACCTTAATAAAACCTATTGATTGTACTTACCGTAGCATTGTTTAATCGAATTCATTATTTTTATTCGTTTGGAAACGACACTGCCGGAGGTTTTTTGCGATTTGTCGATAATTTTTATTTATAATCAAATGGTATTTTTTAATAATATTGCTTAATTTAATAGTAGTAATCGATCGTACGTATTAGATTTTCGATATTTCTTTTCTTTCGTTTTTTCGAATTTTGCAACTGCTTTTTTTCTATGTTCTGATCGATTTTTTGTTATATCTCGAAAATATGTTTATTCATCAATGTTTAATAGGTCTACATAATTTCCGTGCATAAAAGTTCAACGTCAATAGGATTTTATACGTGTGTTCGCCGCGCGACCAAGTTACAACGGTCTCTCCGGATGGTCTGTTGCCGCGCGAGTTTACCACCGTAAGCGCCCGTGCGTCGGCCCGTGCGGCGCCGGCCGTTTCGTATCTGTAAGGAGACTCGCCGGCTGGAGCCGGCCAGCCGGAATAGCGCTTGGGCGTGTGGCTATTCTATGACCTCGGTTGAGAAGCAGTCCACCGCTCCTCGAGAATACATTCTCGACTGCTCTGTGCCGTGTCGGTGATCGAATTTTTCTCCATACTGCATGGCCACGGGTCGGAATCTTTGACCGAATGTCCCAATTGTTGCAAGCGTCCTAAGGCGGCGTTGGTGACTTTTTATGCGAGTTTTTCAAACTCGGGTATAAATTGTACCACCCTTGTATCAATTCTGGAACTTTGGAATCCGAGTTCTCGAACCAACAAAGTTTAAAATTAACAAAATGACAAAATGGACGTGACAACGTGTACGAAATGTCCAGTACACTAAGAGAGCGTGGATTTATATATACCTATCCAGTCTCCAAAAAGCTAAAATTCTAAAGTGCTAAAATACAGGAAAAGCCTGAATAATAATATACGTTGACCATAACACTCGAATATATAAGTTGACCATAACACTGAAATATATATATAACCCGCAAATAAAAAACCATAAAAATGAAACCGCTCGAACGAAAATTTCCTGATCACGAACCCGTTAAGGGGACGGATGGTATGTGGCATTTACGACACAAATATGTTGTTGCAGCCAGAGCAGGCCCGATACGAACTTCCAAAAGGTGTCCCGTGTAGATTGCCCAGCGCGCACTTTATGCGCGCCAGCTCGCTTGCGATGGGCGAGATACAAAATATACTTCAACGTGACACAATTGTACGCGCTTGCCCATCGTCGATGCCCAGCATGTTCTCGCAAGAGATGTTCGTGCTATAAACGATGGTAAAGGTCTAAGAGAGATATTTTTCAGCGTGACGCGATTGTCCGCGCTTCCTCGCCTGGATGACCAGCATGTTCTCTGTACGCGCTATTTTAATGCCCAGCGTGAAAGAGATGTCCGTGCTTTCGGCGATCATTAACTGCCCAGCGTGAAAATTGCATACGCGCTTGCATCGTCGATGCCCAGCATGTTCTCGCAAGAGATGTCGGTGCTATAGACGATTAAAGGTATATATCTCTCGAAAAATCAGCGTGAAATTTGTATACGCGCTTCCTCGTTGCTGCACGTCCATGGTCTCGCGAGAGATCTCCGTGCGGTAGACGATGTATATTTCAGCGCGAAGTGTATACGCGCTTCCTCGATCGGTTCAGTTGGAAGGCATATAAGATCTTTTACATTGAAAACCACAACAAATGGGAACTGTACGATTCGAATGGGGAGGGTGCAATACCTCGGCGAAATTGGTTGAAGTTATGTATTTTCGACGTAGCGTATTGTCACCGAAATAAATAATGTGCTCGAGCGAGATCCGAAAGAGATCCGTTAGCCGCATTCACTGACGATAACAAAGTTATGCGAACGATGTTCATGAACATAACTAAACGGTATCGCCGTTCACGAACGAGCGATACCGATATATATATGCCACTACATATAATATAATACGATTTGTATCGTCGATCAGTGTCTCGGGGAGAACCGACGACGTTTGGAGGAACTACTATGAACGATGTGACGATGGTGAGAGAAAGTTAAAGAGGAGGAGTAACGAATAGTACGGTTCCCTGGTTGATCCTGCCAGTAGTCATATGCTTGTCTCAAAGATTAAGCCATGCATGTCTCAGTACATACCGAAATAAGGTGAAACCGCGAATGACTCACTAAATCAGTTATGGTTTCTTAGATTGTACACGAAATTACTTGGATAACTGTGGTAATTCTAGAGCTAATACATGCAAATCAGAATTCCGACCAGAGATGGAAGGAATGCTTTTATTAGATTAAAACCAATCGGTGGCGTGCGGTTCGTCCGTGCGTCGATCGTTTGCTTTGGTGACTCTGAATAACCCACAGCTGATCGCACGGTCATTTAGCACCGGCGACGAATCTTTCAAATGTCTGCCTTATCAACTGTCGATGGTAGGTTCCGCGCCTACCATGGTTGTAACGGGTAACGGGGAATCAAGGTTCGATTCCGGAGAGGAAGCCTGAGAAACAGCTACCACATCCAAGGAAGGCAGCAGGCGCGCAAATTACCCGCACGGGGAGGTAGTGACGAAAAATAACGATACGGGACTCATCCGAGGCCCCGTAATCGGAATGAGTACACTTTAAATCCTTTAGCAAGGATTAATTGGAGGGCAAGTCTGGTGCCAGCAGCCGCGGTAATTCCAGCTCCAATAGCGTATATTAAAGTTGTTGCGGTTAAAAAGCTCGTAGTTGAATCTGTGTGTCACAGTGTCGGTTCACCGCTCGCGGTGTTTAACTGGCATTATGTGATACGTCCTACCCGTGGGCTTAGCCTTTTCGGGGGAGGTCCAGCAGGCATCCCATCGCGGTGCTCTTCACTGAGTGTCGAGGTGGGCCGGTACGTTTACTTTGAATAAATTAGAGTGCTTAAAGCAGGCTATCTTTGCCTGAATACTATGTGCATGGAATAATGGAATAGGACCTCGGTTCTATTTTGTTGGTTTCCGGAACCCCGAGGTAATAATTAATGGGGACAGATGGGGGCATTCATATTGCGACGTTAGAGGTGGAATTCTTGGATCGTCGCAAGACGGACTAAAGCGAAAGCATTTGCCAAAAATGTTTTCATTAATCAAGAACGAAAGTTAGAGGTTCGAAGGCGATCACATACTGCCCTAGTTCTAACCATAAACGATGCCAACCAGCGATCCGCCGATGTTCCTCCGATGACTCGGCGGGCAGCTTCCGGGAAACCAAAGTTTTTGGGTTCCGGGGGAAGTATGGTTGCAAAGCTGAAACTTAAAGGAATTGACGGAAGGACACCACCAGGAGTGGAGCCTGCAGCTTAATTTGACTCAACACGGGAAACCTCACCAGGCCCAGACACAGGAAGGATTGACAGATTGAGAGCTCTTTCTTGATTCGATGGGAGGTGGTGCATGGCCGTTCTTAGTTGGTGGAGCGATTTGTCTGGTTAATTGCGATAACGAACGAGACTCTAGCCTCTTAAATAGACTAACTTATGGTATCTCGAAGGCCCCCGGCTTCGGCCGGTGGGTTTTTACTACCAACGTACAAACAAATCTTCTTAGAGGGAGAGGCGGTTTTTAGCCGCACGAGATTGAGCAATAACAGGTCTGCGATGCCCTTAGATGTTCTGGGCCGCACGCGCGCTACACTGAAGGAATCAGCGTGTTTTCCTTGATCGAAAGGCCCGGGTAATCCGTTGAACCTCCTTCGTGCTAGAGATTGGGGCTTGCGATTATTCCCCATGAACGAAGAATTCCCAGTAAGCGCGAGTCATAAGCTCGCGTTGATTACGTCCCTGCCCTTTGTACACACCGCCCGTCGCTACTACCAATTGAATTATTTAGTGAGGTCTTCGGACTGGTGCGCGGCCAATGCCTCGGCATTGCCGATATTATCGGGAAGATGACCAGACTTGATTATTTAGAGGAAGTAAAAGTCGTAACAAGGTTTCCGTAGGTGAACCTGCGGAAGGATCATTAACGAAAATACGTTAAAAATGAAAGAATGTGTGATATACATAATACGATATATATATATATATATATATATATATATATATATATATATATATATATATATATATATATATATATATATTGATGTGAAGGAAGAATCATTATGAAAATAAAAAGTCGTTTATCGGCCACAAATCGTAGCAAATACTTAAAGAACCCTCGCTTCGTTCGCACAATGCCCGGAGAACGTTGTATTACGTGCGGAGGCGTCAAGTCTCCCGTTTTGCGCGTCTCTCCGTGTTGGCATGGCAGTCGATCGGAGCGAGGAAGCCGAGCTCTTTCGGGAGTTGCATACTTACGTACAAAAATAAAGTGCTCTAGCGTGTTGTCTTCGTGACCCGCGGTACAGGCAAAAAATGACAAACAATAACGTGCTCTCGCGTGTCGTCCTCGTGACCCACGGCACGGAAAAATAACAAACAATAACGTGCTCTCGCGTGTGGTCTTCGTGACCCGCGGCACGGAAAAATGAAAAAAAAATAATGTGCTCCAACGAGCCGCATCCACTGCACTGCCATACGAACAGAAACATTACATCCAGTGCCCTTAGTATGCAACTCCGCCTCGTGTCAGAGAGATCGAGCCGTCCGATACTTTGGAGATTGTACGTAAACCGGAACTATATTCGTTCCGAAATAAAAATTATAAGAGTCCAGATATATGGATGAAACAAACGCAAAGCGTATGCAGCAAAGAATAATCTTCCTTCGGTCGAGATCCGTCATATTCGGAGAGGAATAACATTCGTCGCAGCAGCCTCGTTGTCGAGAGTCTGAAACCCGCCGTTGCGAGATCGAATTTTACGTGCTCGCTTCGCGTTGCCGGGAACCAAGTATAGACCGCTCGAGGCCCATATACGACAAGTCCCAACGAATTTTTACCCGAACGAAGAGAACGTACCGTCGACACGACCCTCGAATTTTTCGCAGGATCGCGTGTCGCCCCGCTCTCTCCTATCTGTCGATCGTATTTGTACCGTTCCGTTCGGAGGGGACGATACGTCGCGCAAGCCTCGTTGTCGAGAGTCTGAAACACTCAAGCGTCCGTTGCCGTGCTCTTATGAATCATTTATGTTCGCTTCGCGGCGTTGGGGTTAAAACATAGACCGCTTGAGGCTGTACGGCGAGTCCCAACGAATTTTTACCCGAACGAGAGAGAGTACGTACGTACAGTCGTCGACCTCGAATTCTCGCAGGTTTCGCGTCGTCGTCACCGCTCTCATATCAGTCGATCGTACCGTTCCGTTCGGAGGGGACGATACGTCGCGCAAGCCTCGTTGTCGAGAGTCTGAAACACTCAAGCGTCCGTTGCCGTGCTCTTATGAATCATTTATGTTCGCTTCGCGGCGTTGGGGTTAAAACATAGACCGCTTGAGGCTGTACGGCGAGTCCCAACGAATTTTTACCCGAACGAGAGAGAGTACGTACGTACAGTCGTCGACCTCGAATTCTCGCAGGTTTCGCGTCGTCGTCACCGCTCTCATATCAGTCGATCGTACCGTTCCGTTCGGAGGGGACGATTCGTCGCTCGCGCCCAAGCCTCGTTGTCGAGAGTCTGAAAGAAACCCGCCGTTGCGAGATCGAATAATTTTATACTCGCTTCGTGTTGCCGGGGAAAACTCTTATAGACCGCCTCGAGACTCTGCACGAAGACGACGAGTGTCCCATCGATCATAAAATTGTTATGTTCACCCGAAAGAGAGCGTCTTGTCGATCTCGAAAGCAATACGCCACTGGGTGTTTGGTTTTTTTTCTTCTCAGTTCGACGCGCACGTTCGTTCCAGAGGGGACGATTCCGCGTTGCCCGTTGTCCTCGTTGTCGAGAGTCTGTAATCCCGCCGTTGCGAGCTCGAACAGTTTATGCTCGCTTCGCGTTGCCGGGAGGAAAAAGACCGCCTCGAGGCTGCTGGTACGCGGAGGAGTCCTAACGAATTTTTGAAAGATTTTTTTCTCTTCATACCTGGACGCGCGTGTGCATTTTTCGTAACTTTGAGGGAGACCTTACGCGTCAACCATCGGCGTATGCGTTTCATCCGTAGGACCGATATATCGTGTCGCCTCGAACTTCGTCGAGCAGTGAAAGCCGCCACGGTTCGGCGACGCCCGCGTCTCTTTCACCGGAGACGTTTGGGTATCGACTTGTTCGAACTTTAGTACCAAGAGACTTAAAGATCAACAAAATATACATATACGATTACCCTGAATGGTGGATCACTTGGCTCGTGGGTCGATGAAGAACGCAACTAATTGCGCGTCAACGTGTGAACTGCAGGATACATGAACATCGACATTTCGAACGCACATTGCGGTCCACGGATACAATTCCTGGACCACGCCTAGCTGAGGGTCGTTCACGTAACCAGAATACTGCTTGCGTTGCGTTTCGTCGAATCTTTTTTCCCTACGGTGCTCGAATCTGCCCGCCGTCGTTCATTCTCGAATTAAATTACAAACGTTTTTGAGTTCGGGCGGCACCAAGAAAGGGAGGAAGAGGAGCGATACGCGACGTACGAGCGATCGTTGGACGTTCGTCCGGGTCGTCTGTGGCCGTGCCGAGGCAATCTGCGTTTGGCAACGTGTGTACGCGTGCGGCGTGCGTAAACGCGTTCACGGAACTCGACGGTGTGTCGATCACGAACTCGCGTGAGTTCTTCGCAGCGTCGTGAGTCGTCCGTTTAACGGACGACCGCCCACGGGAACCGCTTCGTGTTTCGATCGCCGATTTTGTTCCGCGTTCCGAATTCGCACACCCGCCACACGCATCGCCTTCGCCTGCCTTTAGCGCACGATACGAACATGCCGCGCGCTCGACGTCGTTTAAAATGAATTGTTTTTTTCACGCCGCAAGACCGAGGGAGATTTCTCGGTCGAGAGAGAAGAGATATACAAGAGAGAGAGAGAGAGAGAGAGAGAGAGAGAGAGAGAGAGAGAGAGAGAGAGAGAGAGCGACATCGTTGTAACGCGAAGGACGATGATGCGCATCCGATCGTTCGAAGTTCTCCTCGTACAGCCCCAGGGTGTTCGATCAGAATAACCCGTTCTCTCTGTTCTCTCCGCGCGTGTATACCATGTTTCCGCAAGGGAAGAAAAGATCTCTCGCGCGGACCGTCACTCGAACATAGGCCGTCGTTGCGCTCGTGTAGCGTCGCAACGTTTCTGGCCTGTGACGCGTGTCCGCGCTTCGGAGATCTCCCGAAACTCGAATCGGTAACACGCGCGATAAAGGAGAGAGTTTTCAGAGCAGATACGGGAAGATTGGCTCCCCTTTGGCGAGGCTCGAGTTTTTCTTCGACGAGGTGCCGCCTCGGTGCCGCAAGATACTACTGCCCTACTTCGTGATCATCGAGTGCGTTGGTCACCCCATGTCTTCGTTGTCGAGACGGGACCGCGCGACCAAAAGCCGGTCATCCAGTCCCCGGAAGCGCAGCTTGCGCTACGATCGCATCGTACGCTTTTCCACGCGTGCGTTCCCTTTTATTTCCCGCTCACGCGGCAGAGAGATTCATGCGGGTTCTCCATCTCGGCCTGTCCTTCGTTCTGAAGGATCAGGGTAATAAAATCGGGGGAAAAGGATTCGCTCCGTTTCGATCTCTGCGTATTACTAAGCGGAGGAAAAGAAACTAACCAGGATTTCCTTAGTAGCTGCGAGCGAACAGGAATGAGCCCAGCACTGAATCATGCGGTTCCGCCGCTGGGAAATGTAGTGTTCGGGAGGATCCGTTTATCCCGAGACAACGAACCGCGTCCAAGTCCATCTTGAATGGGGCCATTTACACACAGAGGGTGACAGGCCCGTAGCGACCGGTACATGTTTCGGGAGGATCTCTCCTTAGAGTCGAGTTGCTTGAGAGTGCAGCCCGAAGTGGGTGGTGAACTCCATCTAAGGCTAAATACGACCACGAGGCCGATTGCGAACAAGTACCGTGAGGGAAAGTTGAAAAGAACTTTGAAGAAAGAGTTCAAGAGTACGTGAAACCGTTCAGGGGTAAACCTGAGAAACCCAAAAGATCGAATGGAGAGATTCATCGATGACGATACTGGCTCCCGATGGCGCGCGATGCCTCGGTGGTACCCTCGCGGTACCACGGCGAGCGGTACGCCGCCATCGGCGAACGTTCCGGTGATGTAGTCGTGCACTTCTCCCCTAGTAGAACGTCGCGACCCGTTGCGCGTCGGTCTACGGCCCGAGTGAGCGCCTGTGGCGTCGCAATCTTGTGCACGCGGCAGACCCTCGGTCGCCGGGCCGGCTGCGCGACGGTACTCGTACGGTATCGGGCCGCAACCAATCCATTCTTGAATGTATGTACGTCTAGCCCGCCGCAAGCTCGGTCAGACTACCCGGTGGTACGGACTTTGCGCCGGCGCCGGGCCTGGCCAGCTGTTAGCAGGCGGTGTCCTCGGACTGGCCAAGCTTCGAATTACCGGTCGGCGACGCTACTGCTTTGGCTACTCTCAGGACCCGTCTTGAAACACGGACCAAGGAGTCTAACATGTGCGCGAGTCATTGGGATTTTGAAAACCTAAAGGCGAAATGAAAGTGAAAGTCGGCCTTCGCGTCGAAAAGGGAGGATGGGCCGCGTATCCATGCGGCCTCGCACTCCCGGGACGTCTCGTTCTCATCGCGAGAAGAGGCGCACCTAGAGCGTACACGTTGGGGCCCGAAAGATGGTGAACTATGCCTGGTCAGGACGAAGTCGGGGGAAACTCTGATGGAGGTCCGTAGCGATTGTGACGTGCAAATCGATCGTCGGAACTGGGTATAGGGGCGAAAGACTAATCGAACCATCTAGTAGCTGGTTCCCTCCGAAGTTTCCCCCAGGATAGCTGGCACTCAAAGAGACATACTTGAACATATGTGCGATGAGTCTCATCTGATAAATCGAATGATTAGAGGCCTTGGGACCGAAACGACCTCAACCTATTCTCAAACTTTAAATGGGTGAGATCTCTGGCTTGCTTGAACGAACTTGAACTATGAAGCCACGAGATCTCGGATCAGAGTGCCAAGTGGGCCAATTTTGGTAAGCAGAACTGGCGCTGTGGGATGAACCAAACGCAGAGTTAGGGCGCCTAAGTCGACGCTTATGGGATACCATGAAAGGCGTTGGTTGCTTACGACAGCAGGACGGTGGCCATGGAAGTTGGGATCCGCTAAGGAGTGTGTAACAACTCGCCTGCCGAAGTAACTAGCCCTGAAAATGGATGGCGCTGAAGCGTCGCGCCTATACTCCGCCGTCAGTGGCAAGTGGGAAGGCACGCGAAAGCATGTCGGTCCTTTATGAAGCTCTGACGAGTAGGAGGGTCGTGGCGGTGTGCGCAGAAGGGTCTGGGCGTGAGCCTGCCTGGAGCCGCCGTCGGTGCAGATCTTGGTGGTAGTAGCAAATACTCCAGCGAGGACCTGGAGGACTGATGTGGAGAAGGGTTTCGTGTGAACAGTCGTTGCACACGAGTCAGTCGATCCTAAGCCCTAAGAGATATCTTACGTAAATGTGGTGTACTAAAAGCAACAATCTCGAAGGAACAATATACAAAAATAAAGTGAGCGAAAGATGCACACCCATTCGGCGAGAGGGAATCCGGTTCCTATTCCGGAACCCGGCAGCGGAACCGTATACCAATCCGGGCCCTCATAAGAGTGTTCGTCGGGGTAACCCAAAATGACTTGGAGACGCCGTCGGGAGATGCGGGGAGAGTTTTCTTTTCTGTATAAGCGTTCGAGTTCCTTGGAAACCTTTAGCAGGGAGATAGGGTTTGGAACGCGAAGAGCACCGCAGTTGCGGCGGTGTCTGCATCTTCCCCTCGAACCTTGAAAATCCAGGAGAGGGCCATGTGGAGGTGTCGCGCCGGTTCGTACCTATATCCGCAGCAGGTCTCCAAGGTGAAGAGCCTCTAGTCGATAGATTAATGTAGGTAAGGGAAGTCGGCAAATTGGATCCGTAACTTCGAAATAAGGATTGGCTCTGAGGAGCGGGGCGTGTCGGGCTTGGTCGGGAAGTGGGTTTGGCTGACGTGCCGGGCCTGGGCGAGCTGAGCGGGTCGCTGCTTCGTGCATGCGTAACCCGGAATCCGAACTCGGTCCCGTGCCTTGGCCTCCCACGGATCTTCTTTGCTGCGAGGCTTCAGCGGCGGTTCGCCGTAGCTGTCGTTCTATTCGGCCGCCATTCAACGCTCAGTTCAGAACTGGCACGGACTAAGGGAATCCGACTGTCTAATTAAAGCAAAGCATTGCGATGGCCCCCAAGGGTGTTGACGCAATGTGATTTCTGCCCAGTACTCTGAATGTCAACGTGAAGAAATTCAAAAAAGCGCGGGTAAACGGCGGGAGTAACTATGACTCTCTTGGATTTCAGAAGTTGTCGTTGCTTGCGGCGGCAACATGTGCTAACCCCACCTCCTCGTGGTGGAACCTGGGCACCGGAATTTTCCGGTGGCTAATGGGGCTCTGGCTTGGCGGAGGGGATTTCCCTCCCGCTCGGGCCCGTCGGGCTGCCACCCCGACGGGCTTTGACACCGCAGGCCCAAATGGAAATAGACGAGTATATAATCTCCGGCGGGGGCCTCGGCCTGCCGGTCCTGCGGCCCAATCCTCTCCTCAGGAGACACCCCCTCCCCCATGTCGCTCCCCGAAGTGTGTCCCCTGAGGCAGTCCCGATGTCATTCCCATGTCCAGATTGCGATCGAGCGTTCAGGAGTAAAATCGGTCTTAGTGTCCTTCGTAGAGCAGCACATCCGGCAGTTGTCAACGAGGAGGTAGACCTCCCGGGAGTCAAACGAAGATGGGGCGATGAAGAACTCCGCCTTATGGTGAGGGAGGAGGCAATGGCGGTTCAGCGCGGCGTACGTTTCCTGAATCAACATCTAGCTTCCGTCGTGCCAGGTCGCACAGTGGAAGCTATTAAGGGCGTACGCCGCGACCAACGGTATCGGGCCTTAGTTTTGGCCGCTATGGCCGACGTCATTGCCTCCTCTAGCACGAGTGTAGACTCGTCCGCTGTGTTCTTCTCGCTCTTGGCTTCCAGTATTGGAATTCCTTCGCCTCTGATTCCCGGAGGAAGCGAGTCAGCGGTCGCACACACGACCTCACCAACATCCTTATCACTCCTGGGTCACCTCGACGAGGATATTTCTGGTGCCATCCGGGGACTTATCCCGGTGGTCCAGAATATCCGAGGCTGGGAATCTAACACCCTTACCCAGCTGACCCACGAGTGTTTGGATGGGGTTAGTTTGTCCACCTCCTCTTGCCGGATCCAGTCCACCTTCTCACCAACGGTTACAGGGTACCGTTCGTACCGGACGGAGGGTCCAGCGACGGCGCGATTACGCGCGAATATGTCGTGGGCCGCTCGTGAGGTACTGGATGGCACAGGTGACTCATCTGCCAATGTCCCCAGTGTCGAAGTTATGGCCCGGCACTGGGGACCATATGCGAATCAGGCCTCTAGGCCTGTTCCGCCCTGCTCACCATCTTCGCCGAGGTCGGATTTGGCATACCTGTGGCATCCAATATCTTGCGAGGAAGTAGCAGCTACCACCTTGTCACTTCGCTCCGCTCCGGGTCCCGACGGTATCACTGTGCGGCAATGGAGAGCCCTACCTCGATCTGAGGCAGAGGTGCATGGATGACGGGTGCGGAGAAAACATAGCAGCATTGTCAGCTGTACTATGTGAGTCCCGCACCCGTCTTCGTGAATTGCACGTAGCCTCCCTGGACGTTGCGAAAGCCTTTGACTCTGTTAGTCACCAAGCCATGGCCAGGATTTTGGAGTCACTGGGAGTGCCTCACGACTTCGTGTTGTACATCTCCCGCCTATATTCCTGCAGCAGCACGATGTTTGAAGTTCGTGGGTGGAGATCAGAGCTCTTCAGCTTAGGCCGCGGCGTCAGGCAAGGGGATCCGCTCTCGCCTATACTATTTTGTTTTGTAGCTGATAATATTATGAGACCGGTCCCTCCTGACGTCGGCTTCGACTTAGAGGGATGTCGGTTGGACGCCTTGGCGTACGCCGATGACATCCTCCTGTTTGCCTCTTCCAAGTGGGGCATGCAAACCGCACTGCGTGTGGTAGAGGACAAAGCAAGGGAGTACGACTTAGCGTTCAACGCTGCGAAGTGCTCCGTGTTATCCTTGATCCCGGCCGGAAAAGTCAAAAAGATAAAAGTTATCACAACACCAACGTTCCATCTTGGTGACGGTACCTCCATTCCGCAAATTTCCACCTTAGCGGAATGGAGGTACTTGGGAGTCGACTTTTCCGCGTCGGGGCCTAGGAAGGTCATGGTTGACCTTTCTTCTTATCTTGATAGGATAACACAGGCACCACTTAAGCCGCAGCAGCGCTTGAAAATCGTGCGCTGCTTTTTGGTCCCGCGTGTCTATCACACGCTGGTGCTAGGTCGTGCTACACTTGGAAAGCTGAGAGCTCTTGATCTCCTAACACGTGCCGCGGTGAGAAGGTGGCTGAGGCTGCCTAAGGACACACCGACCGGTTTTCTCCACGCACCCATCACTGGTGGCGGTCTCGGAATTCCCTCCTTGGCCACCACTGTCCCAGGTTTGATGCGACAACGCCTGCTCAACCTGGGACGTTCGCAATCGCCTGTTATTCGGGCGGTTGCGGACTCCGCGTGGGTGACTTCGAGGATCCAGTGGGCCACTCGGGCGCTTACACGGGATGGCACGATCCTGGCCTTGAAGTACTTCGCGATGGGTTGACACAGGTTCTCTCTCTATCCCCGGCCGGGACTACGTCCAGCATGTCCATGTCCGCATCAACGCCCTCCCGACGCTCATTTGAACGTCGCGGGGAGCGAGGCGGCATGGACAGGCCACCAGGTGTCGTGCCGGCTGTCTGTCCACCGAGACAGCTGCGCACGTCATCCAGGGGTGCTTTCGCACCCATGGTGGCCGAGTCCTGAGGCACAACGTTGTTTGTCGTACGTTGGCCTCAGGACCCCGTAACATCGGTTGGACGGTCCATGTGGAACCGCAATTCCACACGGCCGTGGGAAAACGCAAGCCAGACCTGGTTTGCGTTCAGCGAGAGAAAGCCTGCGTCATCGACGCACAGGTGGTCAGCGGAGTTCCACCTCTGGACGACACCCACGAGTGGAAGAAGGCGTATTACGCCACTAACTCTTCCCTCCTGGAGGGTATCGCGTCCAAGTACGGCGTCAGGCGGGAAAATATCTCTTTCTCGACCTGTACGCTGTCCTGGCGCGGTATTTGGTCGTCCAGATCCGCTGACTAGCTGCTGAGCATGGGATTGATATCGGGACTGCTGCGCGGAATAACCACGTGTGTTATGCAGGGGAGTCACACCAACTGGTCCAGGTGGAACCAAATGACAACTCGTATTCAACTTGTGGCCTGGGAGCGACACGGGGTAGGTTGATCCTGCGGTGGAGGATCAACTCCCTGGGGGTAGCCGTGCCCCTAACCTACCTTCCTTGTACATAGTTCCTACACGGCCAAAGAATGAAAAAAAAATAGTAGTACAAGAGCAGGTGCCACCGGGAATAGGCTGGGCCCAGAGTATCCCAGAGCCTGAGCAAGTGGGCCTTTATTTCACGGGAGACATTGAACAGTTCAGCGACGGGTTGATAACCAACGCATGCAATGAGACCGGATCGCCTCCAACCGAGATGAGTAGACTGGTTACGTGGGCTGTACTCAACGGAGCTACTATTGCGAATAGGAGACAGCCCACTATATGGGAGGACAGGGCTGCAAGATTGGCAGCTGCCGTGGAGGAAGAAACAGAGGGCGCAGTCTTTAGAAACACAGGGATGAAGTCTGAAGGGAAGCCCGAGGCCGGGAAGAAAGCAGGAGCGGAGGCGGAGAGCAGCGGGAAGAAAAAGAAGAATATTAAGAGCTCCAAGAAATTAAGTGTCCGCGCTATGGCAATAGCCCTCCAAATAAAGGACGATCCCGTCCGGATAATGGGGGTTCTGGGAACGGGGAGCTCAAACAGGCAGTGGGACGCAGCAGTGGCGCAGGCACTGAGGAAGATGGGCATTGGTGACGGGACGCTGAAGAAATGGGAGGCTGAGTCATTGGGTGTATCTCGCCTAACACCCAAGGAGGAAGCGTTGGTGGTTAAGAACACCGTAGAGTTATGGGCTTGTAACAATGCGAACGTGGCCGCGGAGGAACAGTTGGCGGAGCTAGAGGCAGAGGAAGAGAGGGTAGCCACCCCTGGACAAAAGAGCTGCATTGTCCCTGAGACACGTAGAGCCAAACAGGATCTGCAGAAGTTGGTGGGGGTTCCAGAACCTGGGCGCCGGGCTTGCCCGGTGGCTAACGGGGCTCTGGGGTTATCGAATTAAACTGGGACTCGGAGGTTTGGTGCATCATCGATTGCCCAAAATAGTCCGAATCCTTTTCGTAGAGCAAAAATGAATAGACTGAGCAGGCAGTCTGGAGCATCTATAAATTTGGCCAAACTGATGCTTAGTAATTCAAAAAGGGTCAGAGTAAGCGTGTTCGCGTACACGTAGCGAGTTCGCCTCCCCGAGGTTCCCCGTGGGTACTCCGGCGGTTAGGATTCGTCCTCTCCGACGGAGTAGCTGAAGGACTCGCCCGCTGGGAAAGGCGCCCCGGCACATCTGGATTTTTCCATCGCCCCTTTCAGTGAGGTGGGAGTAACTGGTTGGTAGATGGTAGATTCCGTCAGGGTATAGCCGAACGGCTCAGGAACCGCGCTCGATCACCGTCCGGGTGTAGAGCAGACAATAAATCTATCTTGTCAACACGGGGTCCAGTGCCTGGGTGTCCAGGAAGTGTACCCATCCCCACCTCCGCGTGATAGAACCTGGGCGCCGGACTTGCCCGGTCGCTAACGGGGCTCTGGAGTTATTGAATAATACTGCGACTCGGGGGTTTGGTGCATCTATCGATTTGCCCAAACTAGTCCGAGCTACACTCATAGAGCAGAATTGAATAAGACTGAGGCTGGCAGTCTGGATCATCTATAAATTTGACCAATCTTATCCTTCCTAATTCAAAAAGGGTCAGAGTGAGCGTGTTCTCGTACACGTAGTGAGTTCGCCTCCCCGAGGTTCCCCGTGGGTACTCCGGCGGTTGGGATTCGTCCCCTCCGACGGAGTAGCTGAAGCACTGACCCGCGGGAAACGCCGCGGGGCACATCTGGATTTTTCCATCGCCCGTTTCAGTGAGGTGGGTGTAACTAGGAGGTAGATGGTAGATTCCGTTTGCGTATACACGTCTGGGTGAGGAAGCACGCCCGATCAGCGTCCTGGTGTAGGGCAGACAATATCTTGTAAACACTTCAAAAGAATGTAAAGCCCACACGTCTTTGCTACGAAATAGCGTTTGAGATGTCTACATATCGAAACAATAAAGTTCTAATGCTTCACGTAACACGATATCGCCTCTCATTTCTATGTTTCAAGATAAGATGTAATATTCAATGCAACGCGTTATGTATATCTCGTCAACACTTCAAAACTATGTAAATCCCACACTTACTTGCTACGGAATACCGTTCCTAGGTGCCTACGCATCGAACCAATAGGTTTCTAATGCTTCATAAAACGCGATAATGCATCTCATTTCTATGTCTCATGATAAGATGTAGTATTCAATGCAAAGGTTTATACTTACCTTGTCTACACTTCAATAGAATGTAAATGTCACACCTACATACTACGGAATAGCGTATCTAGATGTCTACGTATCGTAGCAATAAAGTTCTAATTCTACATAAAAAACGATATCGCATCTCATTTCTACGTTTCATGATAAGATGTTATATAAATGCAACGGATTATGTATATTTCGTCAACACTTCAAAAGAAAGTAATTGCAGCAATTCCTTGCTACGGAACAGCGTTTCTAGATTACTACATATCGAAGCAATAGATCTCCATTGCATAGAAACGTAGACATCCAGAAATGCTATAAGGAAGTCTGGGCTTTACGTTCTTTTGATGTGTTTACGAGATATACATAACGCGTTGCATTTATATTACATCTTATCATGAAACATAGAAATAAGATACGATATCGCGTTTTATGAAGCATTAGAACTCTATTGCATCGAAACGTAGATATCTACAATCGCTATTCCGTAGGAAGGAAGTGTGGCATTTACATTCTTTTGAAGTGTAGACGAGGTATACAAAACACTTCGCAATGAATATCATATCTTACCGTGAAACATAGAATTGAGATGCGATATCGCGTTTTAAGAAGCATAATAACTCTATTGCTTCGATACGTAGACATCTGGAAACGCTATTTCCTACCAAGGAAGTGTGGCCTTTACATTCTTTTGAAGTATAGACGAGGTATACATAATACTTCGCAATGAAAATTATATCTTATCATGAAACATAGAATTGCTTACGAAATATACATAACGCGTTACATTGATATTACATCTTATCGTAAAGCATAGAGATGAGATGCGATATCGCGTTCTGTGAAGCATTAGAACTCTATTGCTTCGATAAGTAGATATCTAGATACGCTTTTCCGTAGCAAGGAAGTGTGGGACTTAAATTCCTGTGAGGTGTACACAAGAGACACATGACGCGATACATTGAATATTACATCTTTTCATGAGAAATCGAAATGGGATGCAATAGCGCGTTTTATGTAGCATTAAAATTCTATTGCTTGGATGCGTAGACATCTGGAATCGCTATTCCATCGCAAGGAATTGTGGTCTTTACATACCTTTGAAGTGTTGACGTGATATAGTTAACGCGTTGCATTGAATTACATCTTATCATGAATCATAGAAATGTGATGTGTTATCGCGTTTTATGAAGCATTAGAACCCTATTGCTTCGATACGTAGACATCTAGAAACGCTGTAGCGTAGCAAGCGAATCTTTTGTTACATGTAACATTATATATGTAATGCACTTTTGTTATGTAATGCTCAGAGTTGCAATCCTCAGATTTTTTTATACTTTGGCAAAGCAGAAAAATGTTATTAAAACAATATTAAATATATTGTTGTAATTATATTTTCAAGGTCTGAAGGTGTAGATGCAATTAGTGTCCGATGTTTTACGTGATCTAATCGACGTATCGCGTGAGGCTGTGAAATATGAAAACCTTTTACTATTCCTCGACCCCTTTCCATGTTAAATGAATGATTAGATTTGCAGGACAAGAAGCCTGAATTAGTGAGATCTCTGCGAACAAAAGTAATTTGTAAGTAATACATTCTTTCTCTTTGAAAGATTTGCCTTTGCATAGAACAGAACGTACAGATATAATTGCCTGTTTTATATCCATTTCGGTTCAATCCTATTATAGCTTTCGATCATTTGTTTGATCATTCATATAGATTTTATATCAACAGTTCGAAGTATGTAAGCAGATTTTAATGCTCTATAAATCTCATTACGCTCATCTGCCTCTACGCTTCAAATGAATGAGATTTCTACACTTCCCTACAAGGGAATAACGTGTCTAGATGTCAACGTGTCGAAGCAATAGAGTTTTAGTATATAATCTGTCGCGATGTCGCATCTCATTTCAATGTTGCGTGATAAGATGTAATGTTCAATGCAACGCGTTTTGTGTATCTGCATCTACTATCACGCCCGGCGAAATAATTTTCCGTTTATCCGGAGGCTTCACGACACTAGTCTCTTTGTTCCAGATTCGGTCTGCGGAAACGCGTCACGACCGGGTCCGACTATTTCTGCTTAGGCGGCACGAGCAAAACACTCGCGGTTCGTGGATAATAGAAGTAGTAATTCCTATCTCTCGCTGGTGTCGTATTCGATACGTGGATCGTTGACTGGTATCGATGTAGATGTTGGCCTGTTAACGGATACTGATATTTCAATCAGCTTTCAGCAAAGCGGGTAAGGCCGGCTCGGATGCGAAGCGAATTCGGCAGGGACCGTGGATGACGCAGCAATCTCGGCTGCGGAAAAAGAAGACTCGGCGTTACTGGAGACTTCGTAGAGCTACGGCTGAACCGGTGCGTAGGAGAGAGGTCGCTGGTATAGGGGGATCCAGGATACGCTACCCACGTACTCACGCACAAGTGAACGAAAAAAATTCTTCCTATACGCGCGTCGTGTTCTTCGCGAACCAGAATCACGTCCCATTCCCCAAGTTTCTCTGTACTAACAGACAATGGTCGGAAGGATAACTGGCGGTCCGCTCTATCGCAACTCTGCCAACCTGAGTTCTATACTCCTTCGAGATGTTGGAAAGCTACCCAGTTGTATGGAAGTGACACGTGGAAGTATTCCTAGATAAGGGTTGTATTAAACGCGAGAAGTAGTATTTAGATTTAGTAGAATTAGGAACTAGTAGATATGGTAATGAACTTGTAAACAGGATATAATAAAATAAATGGAATATATTTTAAGTTAAAACTATACAAAGTCAAAATTATTCTAAGTTATAACTTATGAAATAGAAATAATAGCGCGTAGCCTAATCCCTACATAGAGGCGGGTAATGGCTCGGGTATATGATATGGTACTGGAGTATTCGACTCCATGGAGTGGGATCTCAATGTAGACTGAATCTCTGGAGTAGCGTCTCGGACATCCTCGGTTCGCGTGGCGCTTCGGTTGCTGTCGCTCGTAGCGCAGAGCGCGTGGTCCAGCGAGTGAGAACACGCGGCTCGTCGTGGTGATAGCTGTCTTTCGCGCAGGTGCGTTTTAATATCTAATCTCATACGTACGGAATTAGAATTACGTGTTTCTTGTGGTGTGTTGCAATATGTATCATGAGAACTTACATCTAGGGTATGATACAAGTACATAGATATAACATTAGAAATAATATATAGCTCCTGGCAATGAAGGTTCCTTGAACCGAATCACTCCCCATTCCAGCGACGGGCTGCTGCTTCTTTCTTCTGGCCGGAGTCCTCAGTACGAGGGAGGCGGGTATATTCGTAGGTGGGAGCAAGAGGGCGATGCGTATAAGTGCGTGTGAGACAGAGGTGCTCGTAAGTGCGAGTGAGCGCGTGGACATGTGCTAGTTGCAGGATATGTAGACGTGCACGGCAGGTTCACTGCGTGCAGAGATTGATGCAGGAGGTGGCGAAGAGGCTGATGGGTGGCAGGCGCAACGCCTGACGTTACACTACAAATCAAAAGAATGTAAATCCCACACTTCCTTGCTACGGGATAGTGTTTCTAGATGTCCACATATCGAAGCATTAGAGTTCTAATTCTTCATAAAATGCAATATCCCATCTCATTTCTATGTCTCATGATAGGGTGTAATATTGAATGCAACACATTATGCGTGTGCTTGCACACTTCACAAGAATGTGAATCCCACACTTCCATGCTATGGGATAATGTCCCTAGGTGTCTGCATGTCGTAGCAATAGGATTTCAATCCTTCATTCAACGCGATATCGCATCTCATTTCAATGATGCATGTTAACATGTAATATTCAAAGCAATGCATTTTGTCTGTGTGCTTCTACATTTCAAAAGAATGTGTGTGCTACACTTTCTTGCTTAGGTATAGCCTATCTGATGCTTCATGCATCGCGATATCGCATTTCATATCAACAGTTCAAAGGAAGTTAGGATGTTGTGGAGCTTTATGCATCGCATTATGCTTGTTTGCTTCTACACCTCGAACGAATGTGAATCTTAAACGTCCTTGCAATGGGATAGCTTTTCTAGACGTTTATGGGCCGAAGCAATAGAGTTATAATACTCTATTCATCGTGATGTCGAATCCGAATTCAACGTTTCATGATAAGATGTAATATTCATCGCAACGCGTTATGTTCATCTGCTTCTACACTTCAAAAGTATGAGAAATCTACAGTTCCATGCAACAGGGTGCGGCTTCAAAGGTTCTACGTATCAAAACAATGGAGTTCTAATGCTCGATGCAATGCGATGACTCCTCTCACTCCAGCGTTCCAAAGTAAGTAAGTTGTATTCTTCTATGCATGGAATTATGCCTGTCTGCTTCTAAGATTTGAAAGAATGTGAATTCCACAATTCTATGCAACTAGATGGCGCTTTATAGTGTCTGCTCATCGAAGCAGTTGATTTCTAGTGTTCCATGCAATGCAATGGCATATCTCATTTCAGCGTCTGAAAGTAAGTAAGATGGTATCCTCTATGCATAGCACTATGCTTGTCTGATATTATACTTCATTAGAATGTGAAGTCCACAGTTCCATGCATTAGGATTGCCCTATAATGGGTCCGCTTGTCAATGCAATAGAGTTCCAATGCTGCATGCAATGCGATGGCGCAACCAATTTCAACGTTTCATAGTAAGTATGCTGTATTCTTCTATGCGTACCATTATGCCAATGTGATTCTGCATTTCAAAAGGATGTGGATTCTACTTATCCATGCAACGCGATGGCGAGAGCTTATTCGCTAAAGCGACCCATTTTCATGCCGCATTTCTTGTATCGCATATTGTATATTGTATATTATATCGTGAAGCGGGCGGCGATCCCCGGTGATTCGCGGCGTGTTACGTAATTTCCCGTAGCTCTTGTTAATTAAACCCACGTCGAGGCCATAAATAAAGAAGCCGTGACTTCAATATCCCACGACCCGAGTGTGTGTACTCAGCTAGGCGTAGTTGAGAGGAGGAGCATTTCGATGTTTCGAGGGTTGTTCCGCCCCGGATTTCCTGAGGTCGTGTAGACTATTTCTTTGCTGCTTTCTACGCAGCTGACGCCCAAGAAACTAAGACTCGCAGTTTCGAAATACCCCCCGTTTCGGTGATTATTTTTGCGTTCGCGAGCTCGTGAAAAGTTGTACGTTAGTGGATAGTTGTACCTTGTAATGATAGATCGCTTTAGATTAAAGTACGTTTTACATCTTAAAGCATTTGGATAATTAACCTCTTCGAGCTTCCCTGACATACTGTAGATAGGTTTGCGTCACAACTGATAGAGATCATCACTTTACATAGATATATGGAACACACATAGCTTTAAACGTAGAACTGAGAATCTGAGAACTTACTTTGAAACGGACGACACAAAGAACTGCCTAACCAAACGTAATCGAACCGATTTTTCAATACTAATCTTATCATGTTTAACTTATCCTGCAAACCATTAAAATGCCCTTCGAACAGTGTTTATTCACATTGAAAATGCATTTAAAATGCTCTGTCGTATTACGGAAAAATGAACATACCAATTCATTTTTAAGAACGAAGGTAACCATCAAATGACCAACATACCTACACTTACAAAAAACTATATTCATCAACGGATGGGCCCTTTGTAGTGTGCAATTTTATATCAGCAATGATGAACAAAGTTAAATTTAATATTACGATATTTAATATTGTGACGGTGTTCCCGTTACAATTCGCAAGAAGGGATAATTGTACCAGTAATAAGGGGTATAGAACTGTTTTAATCCGGTGTTAGGTAGGTGTACAAAATATGCGCGTGCTTACACTTTCCACGGATTCGCCAACGCAAAGTAAAAGAACAAGATAATTGCCTAACCAGGGGGTATTTCGAAGCTGCGAGGCTGGAACTTTTTGGGCGCCAGCTACTCAGGAAGTAGCAAAAACTAATGGACTACGCAACCCGGGGAATCCCGGAGCAGAACAACCCTCGAAACTTCGAAATGCTCCTTCTTTCGACTACGTCTATCCGAATGCGCAAATTCGGTTCGCGGGATACTGAACTTGCCGCTTCTTTTTATACTGTCTCGACGCGGAATTATTAATAAGGACTACTAACTGTTACGCGGTACGCCGCGAATGACCGGAGATCACCACCCGTTATACGATATAAAATACAATACATAATATCAAAAATGCGGCAGGAAAAACGGGACGCTTTAGCGTATATGCTGAGAATGCTGCGTAGAATGCTGATCCTGTCTCTCTGTCTCTCTGTCTCTCTCTCTCTCTCTCTCTCTCTCTCTCTCTCTCTCTCTCTCTCTCTCTCTCTCTCTCTCTCCTTTACTTTCTCCCGTTTTCAAAACCGCTCGCTTATCAAATCCGGCTCGTCGCTTGCTAACTCGCTCGCTCAATGAATCCGCTGGTGGTCCTCGGATCTCCTAGATCCTCCTTAGGGCTCCTTGATGGGGTAGGCTGTACGCTTCAGTATTGTTCGGGGCATCGATCGGTGGATTTCGGGGATCTTCTCTTCTCGCCCCCTCGGGTGTCTCTAGGGGGGGGGGGGGAGTCCTTCTGATCATTTGATCTACGGCGCGTAACGCGCTCCGCGCTTTCCACGGCTCACCTGCAGGTCCGCTGTACTCTTGAACTTCTCTTTTAGTGTGTTCAGGGGGGGGGGGGAAGTTCTTCTCACACCCAAAAACCATCCTATACGTCTCCATGGACGATGGCAGCGGTAATATCTTCGCAGGGACTTGGATAATATCCCTTGGATTTAAGGTTCTTTTTCTCTTACTCACTTTCCGAGTCCTCCCC
This sequence comes from Xylocopa sonorina, assembly GCF_050948175.1. Taxonomy (NCBI): domain Eukaryota; kingdom Metazoa; phylum Arthropoda; class Insecta; order Hymenoptera; family Apidae; genus Xylocopa; species Xylocopa sonorina. The sequence continues at coordinate 1,622,962 of NW_027490095.1, forward strand.
TTCGGCGATCCCGCGGTCTGCTTATCCGATGAAGGGACGTCTTCTGGATCGTTTCTTCCATCAGCTCCCCAGTCTAATCCTTAAGATAAAGAGAGAAGAGGAAAGAGGGAGGGAAGGGGAAAAGGTTCTACCATCGCGTACCTCACGCTTCTCACAAATACAGCTATCGCGATGGTCCGCGTCGCGCTTCTCGCATGGGTGGTGATCAGCGAGCTAGCTAACCGAAACAGGTGGGGGGGTGAAGTGAGTCTTGTGACGACACCACGTCACAATATGTTCCTTATAATATATTTCGTTTTCTATAATTTAGCAAAAAAACAGTGTTCACAATATCGGCAGATGAATGTACTTGCCTTAGAATTACAAGAGCCGACAATATCGAAAGTAGAATATTTCTTTTCCTCGCTGACCGAATCACAGGAAACGTTAAGTAAAGTGCGTGCCTTTCAAAACAGTCAGATGCAAATTACGATACAACGTTTCCAAGAAATGGTACGTGTCACTCCTTTTTCATCTCCGTTTTTTTAATCAAAGGAAATTTAATTGAAATATCCGCAAAATTTAAAGACAAAAAAGTTATTACAATCTTATGCAACATATATGATAAGTATAAGGATAAGTATATGGAACTGAGAATAGAAAGTAGCGAGCAGAAAAAGAAACTGATAGAACTGCAAAGTAGATCGATACATCGCTCAAATGATGATTCTACGTCTATAAAATCTGTTAAATAAAGAACTATTGCGAAAATCACGTATAATCAATATTACTCCTGCTCAAAAGCTATAACAGAATTGGATCGAAGTGGATACAAGGCAGGAATTTATATATATACATTCTATTCTATGCAAAGGCAAATATTTCAAACAGAAAAAATGTATTACTTACAAATTGCTTATGTTCGCAGAGATCTTACTAATTCAGGCTTCTCGTCTTGCAGAACTAATCATTCCTTTAACATGGAAAGGGGTTGTGGAATAGGAAAAGGTTTTCATATTTCACAGCCTTTCTCGATATTTCGATAGGATCACATAACACGGGACACTAATTCCACCTACACCATTAGACATTAAATATATAATTGCAACAACATATTTAATACCGTTTTAATAGCATTGTCTAATTACTTACATCTATGCCTAATAAATATATGTTAATAGAATAAGTTGCCTTACAAAAGAGTAAAAGAATCTGAGGATTACAAATTTGAGCATTACATAACAAAAGATGAAGACAAAAATATCATATGTAAGTAGAATTCATAATGCGCACATAGAGAATGACTAAACTAAGCAATTTATTTATTTTGATTCCAAAATAGATGCACCGGCGCGAAACAAAGATAGAAGAACTTGATTTTATTATTTTCTATAAACTAGCTCGATACGGCAATTTTTTCCATAAAGTCGTTAATTACTTTATCATAAAAATATATACATTTATTTTATATATATTTTCTTCAATTCATCGTTACAAATTCATGCAATTGAGGGTTATATTAAATACGACGACAACATGTTATTTAAGAAATTACACAAGGCGACGTTAGGGACGCAACAGCATGAATTTTTATTTTATAAGTAATATTGTTGTTATAAATAATATTTTTAGTTTATGACGGGTTGAAAGAAATATATACGACTCTCTCAATAACTATAAATATAGGAAAACGACTATCAAAATGTCTATTAGCATTCATACCTTGAATGCCTACTGACATCTAACGGTTCTAATTTGCATGAAAGCACAGGTTCTCCATTACCAAATGTGACCCAACGTCATTGCTGAGAAGATTCATGAATTGAGCGATCACACGTGTTTCACGATGGTGCTGGCGCTGCGCGATTCACACGGCGTTTTATGTTAGTCTAGAACGTGCTGGTTACACGTTCTTACATTTTAACTAACGAATCCGGTCACAGATGGCTACTGATCAACTGACACTCCTCCAAAGTGACAATATAGTGCTGGTATGGAGTCGCCACCATTTTGCCGTTTGTTATCTTGGATGCTTTTTAGAGCATTACTCGGAATTGAATTTATGCATAACTGCATAGAAACGATATCTTATACTTTCATAATCAATGAGGTATAAGAATATAAAACGAAGATCTATCTACTCGTACCAAAAGTAAAGATAGTGTTTGATACTCAAGGTTCGTTGTAAATTACAATCAAGCAGTTAATATATCAAATCACAGCACATAGTAAATCACTGAAACTATAATGATAGGAATAGTAAGAAAAACATATTTATTTGTTAGATGTTTATAAATTCAAATTTAAGAGTCCAATTCACATTTCATATATTATTGTTTAGCAAGGTGATTTAATGTTGTTTCAAATAGGCGTGGAGAACTAGCTGGTACTTCTGCCAATGTAATTTCATTTCTGCTGCATACAGTAAAAACACATTTGCAATTTAAGCAAGGTTTCACTGGATCTGGCGGTTTTTCCAAATTTTAGAACAGGATGATGGCAGTAGTAGTTGGTTCAACGCTAAGCGATAAACATATACAATAAGCAAAGTAACGTAAACGGATTTAAGATGTTCAAGATTATATAAATGAAACTATTACACTTTTATAATCCATTTAGCGTTTCTGTTCTTTGTAACTTACAAAGAGTCTTAAGAATGTAACGCCATGTAAAGAAGTTTGGAAACAAAGAAAGCAAGCCTTAATCTCAGATAAAGGAACCTTGGATCTGTTGTGTATCGTGGTTACCGGCGTGCTGTTTTAAGGGGTATGTCATTCGGTTTTAATTTTCTAAAGGAGAACAATTCAAATAAATCTGCAGTCGACACATTGGAAGAAAAATTCTTCCAGTTAAAAATGCTGTATGCAGTGCAAGAGCAGCTTCACATCTCCTTAACGTTCTACAGAAAATCTTATGCTATTTTACTCGATTTACAAGAATCGAAACCATGAAACATATTATGTGGTATTTCTGCAACTGCTACCACACACACACGTGCGCGCGCACATATTCACACACACGGACATACGAAATCCATCAAGATTAAAGATACCGTGTATGTATTGGAGGATGCATACAATAAGGAAGGACTATTACATGGATAAATTGTAGAATTCCATTTGTAATTGATAATTAGATTATAAACATTTATATGCTTTTATCGGAAATTTAAATACATCAAAATTGCAGAACGCAGGTTTGTAAATATCACTTTGCGATCTCATTTCATTTTGGCAGTTATACTTATATATAAGCATCCATCCAGACATAAAGCTTGATAATCTTTCAACTATAAAATAATTATAAAACATTAGACTTTTTCCTGGTATTGGTCTATTTTATCATTTTCGGAACTTGTGAAGCAGCTAGAACTATAACAACAAAGTACTTTATATCTTTGCTCATTGTTTAAAAAAAAAAAATTAAATGTGAATAACTATGTTCATTTTATTATAAATGTATGAGTAAAGATCAATCTACAAAATTAAATATTTTCAAACGTAATTTGTTTAATTTTTATCATTTAACGTTACGAAATATATTAGAAAAATATATTTTACGTTAGTTTTTTTAATATTTAAAATATTTTATATTATCATATTAAACTTTTACAAAAAGTAACAAAATTTTTATAAGTAGGAATGATTTTTCCTTAATTAGTTAATATGTCGGTTTCTTTTAAGAAAACGGTATTCAATTTTTCGAAGTAAGTTTCGACTTTAAATTGACCATTAATATCTCTCATTTCATTGCTTTTCGTAGATCAGCGCTAATTTTCAACTATTCCATTACAACTTTGCCGATGCAAGTATTAATTCTCCGAAAGATATATAATATTATATTACTAGTAAACTTATTTTGCATTTCTAATTAATTTGAACGTAAAAAATATTTTTTTTATGGGAAAGCATTGCGAGAAAATTTTGAGAATCCATTTTTAATGTTGTACCTAGTGGTTGATTAGGTTCTCCTCTCCCTGCCATATCTTTGTACCATTTTTAAGATCCAAGAACCGTGTACTGGCTTCATCACCTTTAAAATTTACGAAATTTACATATTGTAAATTTTTGCAAATGTAATATTAATTAACTTCTGAATTATGGTTGCTTGGGCAATAAATCAGACTGATCTATGACGTGCTGTTATGTACAAAGACCAATACATTTTTTTTAACATAATGAACAATAGATAATATTTGAGCTTACAGTTTTGTTAACGAACTCGCTGTTTAAATTAATTTGGATGACAATTAATATTTGCATGATCTTTTCCATTGTCATATATAATTATCCAAATCTATCTGTTCCAAATTCTCCTCTAGGGAGAAATCAGGCATCAACTTATCTTATCAATAATATTTATATTCTGTAAAATAAATTGATTTGTTTACTAAAATATATATTATACATTCATATATTAATTGTAAACCTTTATTTAATTATTCACATTTAGATTACACGCATAATGCGTAAAATCAAACATTCCTTCAGTTTTTTGATATCGCCTCATCGATTAAAGACTGATTAGTAACAGATTTACTGTCTTCGCAAAATAAAAGTGTACATTGCATCACCCATTATTTCCAGCTTCCCACTACAATTTTGTGATTCTTGCTGGTGTTGCTTGTGATTAGTAATCCATAAATTATCGACGACTGGAGTTACCAACAACCAATAACGTATGCTATCACACACGAGTGGTGTAACCAATAGTAGGTAACTCAAGACTTATCAACGACTGGAGTTTCCTGAGGTCGAAAACTCACGATATATCGACAGTAGGTGATGCATGAGGTCGATAACTCATGATATTATAACGGCCGGTATTACCAATAGTCGGTAATTCAAGAACTATCGACGGATGACATTGCCAACTATCGATAATCCATCTCTTACTTGGCTTAACTTAATCTATCATACTCTAAAATTAATTTAAACCAAACTAACCCCAGTTACACCTAATCTGCCTTACCCTGCCTTCACTCAAATCTAACCCAACCTAATACAATCGAACTTTCCCTCCTTTAAACATAAACAAATCAAACCTACGCTTTCATAAATCTATCCCAACAGAACCGAGCAATCTAACAAACATTCCCAAACTTAACCCAACCTTAACTGACCTAGCGTAACTTAACTAAATCTAACGTAACCACACTTCCATCTCGGGACGGAAGTAACGTTTGGAACTTTCCCAGGGATGAGGCTATACAGTAAGTCTTCGCAGTTTTGGAGTGGCAGAGACCGCTCCGATAGAACGTTTATTCACGTAACGTAATGGGATAGCGAGACCGGAGCTTCATCCTGAGGTAATCGTATAACGCCAGTTCCGGGATGGCGTAGAAAGGAAATGTGGAGGGTGGAAAGCATAAAATAACAACAATGTAACTAAAGAAGAAGAAAAAGAAAATCTGTGGAAACATCGCATTTATTAAGAGGAAATCCTAGTAATATCAAACAACAAATTATATACCATACCGTAAGGGCAAGATATAACGAAATAGACGGTATCATAAGAGAAAGTAAAAAAATCGAGAAACTTAAAAAGAAAATATTAATTTAGATTGAATCAATCAATATAACTCCTCACGACAAGCTTAATGGAAAAGGCGTGACTACGAATCGGTTAGAGTATATGATAGATGTTGGTCGCGAGTCGAGTGGCCCTACGAGTTCCTCACCCGTATCAGGGCAGACAGTAGGATGACGGAGGGTCTGCAGCCCTCACCCCCGTCGTGAGCGAGACTGCTGGCATATGCTGCTGAAACGTGCTGCTGGCTCGAGATTCGGAATCAGCGCCATCGTACCCCGGCAGAAGATTAAAGGTTGGGCAGGCGGTTCGGAGCCCCCTGTCGATGACACAAAAGGATAGGGAAATAGAAAAGAATACGAAAAGTATATATAAAGGAGAAAAAGAAAGCCTCGGAAGGAAGCAAAGACACGGAAGGAGAAGCATCAGGAGCCGAAGTATGTGCAGGATAATGGGAAAGTTACCGATAAGAATAACGCCTACACTTTTAAATAGTCGAATAGGCAGCCAAGCATCAGATGTAATGATAGCTATTCTGAGCAAGGATACGGCGAAGCTAATGACATATTAGAAAACGTTAATGGAAAACATCAGGCATGTATGAAAACTGATATCGAACACTTAGTCGAATTTACTGGCGAACGGCACAGAGAATATTATATACTATATGTATAGTATTATATTATCTTAGAAACTTAAAAGTGGAGTACAGGTTCTGATGAAGTTGGCTTCCTGAATTGAAAGAGTCCCCTTTGAGGTACGAGGTAGACAAGGGTGTTCATTTTTGGTGCGAGCGAGGTAGATATACTCGTTAGTGGGAGTGAAGCAATAGTGATCGTCGGTGAGATTGAAACAGTGATGACTAGTGTGAACGAGCCATGTATACCGGTCGGTTCGAGTGACACAGCGGTACTTGGTGTGTGTGAGCGTGTGCAGGTGTGCGCGCATGAACGCTGCCGGTTGGCGGTGCTGTAGGCGTGCGCGGCAGGTTGCCTGAGTCCAGGGGTTGATGATGGAACTGCGAGAAGGCTCATGTGTGGAATGAGTGGCAGGGGCTACGCACGACGTTACACTTAAAGATGCTATCCCGTTGCATGAATTTGTGGAACTCACATTCCTTTCAAGAGCAGAAGCAGATAAGTATAATGCAATGCATAGAACATGACAAATAACTTACCTTGTAACGTTGAAATGAGATGGGCTCTTGCGTTGCATGAAGCATTAGAACTCTCATGCATTGGCTCGCAGATACTACGACACGCCTTCACATTGCATGCAACCGTAGGATTCATAGGATACGTAAGTATCGAAGAAATAGAGTTCTAACGCTTCATGTATCGCGATGACACATTTCATTCCAACATTCCAAAGCAAGTAAGTTGTAATCTTCTAAGCATAGTATTATGCTTATATATTTCTACACTTCAAAGGAATGTGAATTCTACAGTTCCATGCAATGCCATGTATAGCGTTATGCTTATCTATTTGTATAATTTGAAATTTTCTTTTCTTCTAAACACCAAGTGGCCAGGAAGCCTCTGACAGAGAACGAACTGAACCTTTTTATTGGTATCCTACTTATATTGATTGTAGCGCCTCTTCCTGAAATTAGATTATATTGGTTTTAAAAGGAAATGTATACAAACGATAGAATAAAAAACGCGGTGAAGCGCAATCGGTTTATATCGATACTTTTCATTTCACCATTATTTCCACGGCTAGGACTGAGGATCGTTTGTATAAATTTAGAATTGTTGTTAACGCAATTCTTTACACTTTCGAAATTACTATTAATACGTTGAGTGCAACGCCGATCTTGCTGCACTTATCGCTCAGGCGGCAGCGCGTGAGCACTTGATGCCGAATGCTTGACTAATGGGTATAAACAAACGATAACTTTAATACACTCTATCCGATTTTTACATCCTTTGTGTGACGGATAAACTATTTCAACATATAAGCGAACAAACAAATATTTATGCGACACAAAGAACAATCGCTTCCAAACGTGTTGAAAAGTGGGTGCCAACAGATGAGAACGAAATAAAGAGGTTTTCTGGAGTGGTTTTGTGGATGGGATTGGAAAAGCTCCCATCTTTGTATCTGTATTGGTGTAAGGATACATTGTTCATTCAAACATTCCCGCGGAAAATTATGAGTAGAGACAGATTTCAAATACTGTTGAGAATGTTGCATTTTGCCGGCAATACAAAAGTGGATGCTTCCAACCGTCTTTCAACAGTTGAATTTTTAATAAAAGAATTAAATATAAATTTTAAAAAATATTATAATCCCGTTGAAATGTTATGCATCGACGAGACGGTAATACCATTCCGTGGACGGATCATATTTAGACAGTGCATGAAGCAAAAAAAGCATAGATATGGCATAAAAATACTTAAATTGTGCTGTGATAATCATTACACATATAATCTTTGCATTTACACCGGCAAATCATTGGATAAAAAAAATACAACATCCAGAAATGCTGTCATGAATTTATGTGAAAATGTGTTTCACAAAGGCCATACTTTATACACTTATAATTGTTATACGAGTGTTTATTTAGCAAACAAACTCATAAAAAAATATGCATTTGGTTGGTACTCCTCGATCAAATCGGAGAGGCAATCCAAGTAAAGTTGTGACAACCAAACTGCGATGCGGAGAAGTCATTGCTCAAGAGAACAGTAGAGGAATTACAATAATGAAATGGAAAGACAAGAGGGATGTTTTGATTCTTTCGATCAAGCATTCTGACGAAATAAAATCTGTAATAACAAGAACAGGGGTATCCTGCAAACCAAAAATTATTATTGATTATAATAAAGGTAAAACAACGATTGATCTGTCTTATCAAATGGGTGCTTACAGCAGTCCACTTAGAAGGTCACTAAAATGGTATAGAAAACTGGCATTTGACCTTCTTTTGAATATTGTTGTCATGAATGCGTTACATATGTTCCAAAATGTAACAGGAAGAAAGATGTCAATTACAACATTCCGAAAACAATTAGTAAATGTTCTCACACGACATTCACATGAGGAAACCCCAATTAGGGCCTATACCAGTAGACAAATTCACAGATTTCATAATGTGTCGAATGTTACAGCACAAACACAAAAATGTTCGGGCGCCAGTTAGCGAAGAGAATGACAAAGAAAGTTACTACATACTACAATATGTGCAAATCACAACCACATCTTTGTTTTAAATGTTTTAATGTACTTCATTAAATATTAGCATAAATTTTTTAATTGTTATTAATAATTTAACCCTTTACAATGCCGGTCTCATGCACCGATGTCGATCATACAAGAAGTTCGCTGTCAGTCCCTAAAATCCACGTTGTCCAAACGAAAAGTCGATTGTCAGTCTCTGGGGACTGACGCCGCCTGAACGGAAAGTTCACCGTCAGTCCCTGGGGACTGACTTGGCATTCAACGTGTTAAGTCCGGTAAAAATATTGTAATCGACGGAATCATGGTTCCATGGCGAGGACGCCACAGTTTTTGCCAATATATCCCAGGAAAGCGGAATAAATATGATATAAAACTTTGTAAACTATGCCTTCCGGATGGATACACGCATAACATTCTTATTTGCGTCGGAAATAATGCAACTTGAATAGCGAAAGCACATGCGCATGCTGTAGTTATGACGTTGGAGGGTGAATTATTATTTGAAAGCCGCGTATTATACGCAAATAATTTATATACTTGTGTCCCTTTGGCTGCGAAACTTCTGCAAAAAGTATCATTTATTTGATAGAGTAAAAATCAATACAAAATTTCTTCTGCTGCAGGCCAAACGGAAACTGCAACGGAGTGGCTTCATGTATTTTCAAAATCGGAGCGGCTTTAATTCTTTATGTGGATAGATAAGATTGGGTATGCATGGTAGCCACTTCTGAAAACCACAAATGTGTTATTGTCCAGGGTAGTAATAATAAGTTAAAGCCGGAAACAGTGTTCCTTTATAACAAAGCTAAGAAGGGGTTTGACCATCTGACCAGATGTCTTCTTATTACAGTTGATTACGCAGAACAGTAAAGTGGTATAGAAAAATATTTATCGAACTAGTATGCGGGACTTCTCTCGTCAATGCCTGCTATATACGTAGAAAATGGAGTATCGAAGGTATGAAAATATTAAACTTCCGCGAAAAAGTTATTGATTATTTCCTCAGTACAGTGGACCATCATTGTGAACATACGTCATCTGAAAGTGAAGCAGTGCCCAAGAAACATACATATTTCCTGCGGTAAACATACATATTTCCAAGGATGCGCGAGAAAAACGAGATAACGATGTAAAGAATGTTATAGGCGCATGTCTAGAATAAATGGTAGCCAGTATGCCACGAATAAGACGATAAAAGCAAAAACCTGTTTTAACCGATGTAAGGGCCAACCGGAACTCTACCCAACATGTTATGAAAAATTACATAAAAAAATTAAATAATTATGTTAGGTTTATAATATTGATTTGTTATGTTTAAATATTAATTATATAATTAATGTTAAATATTAATTATAATGTCCGTTTATAATGCTGAGAATCGAAGAATAAACCTACTTTGTACTATCTACTTTGTGAAATATAAGTGCGACCCATCGTAATGCCCGCCGGCCCACGGAATAGACGTGCGTGTAACTCACCGAAGATGGACACTGCTTCGCGGAACAGACACGTGTGACTCACCTGTGATACACGCCGGCGTCAACGTGCTAAACGTAGAAATCAGATGTGCCATCGCTTTGTGTGGAGCATTAGGTCACTACTGCTTTGATAAGCAGACAATATGAAACCCCAGCCCGATGTAAGGTACAGTCGAATTTACATTTGTTCGAAGTGTAGAAGCAGATAAGCATAATGCTCTGCGTAGACAATACAGCTCACTTACTTTGAAACGTTGAAATGAGATGCGACATCGCATTGCATGGAGCAATAGGACTCTACTCCTTTGACACGAAGGAACAGTGAAGCGCGATCCCGTTGCATGGAACTGTAGATATCACATTCCTTAGAAGTGTAGAAGCAGATGAGTGTATTGCTTTGCATAGTAGATTACAGATTACCCACCTTGAAACGTTGGAATGAAATTCGCCATGGCAATGCATGAAGCACTAGAACCCTACTGTTTTGAAACGCAGACACTGTAGAGCTCCATCCCGTTGCAGGGAACTGTGGAATTCACATTCTCTTGAAGTTTATAAGCAGAGAAGCACAATGCTATGCATGCAGGAATGCAGTTTACTTAGATTGAAGCGTTGAAATGAGATTCTCCCCCGTACTGAATGGGGCATTAGAACTCCGTTGCTTTGACACGCAGACACTATGAAACGCTATTCCGTTGCATGGATCTGTAGAATTCACATTCTTATGAAGTTTTAAAGCAGATAAGCATAGTGCTATGCATAAGAGATTACAGCATACTTACTTTAAAACGATGAAATGGGATATGCCATAGCGTTGCATGGAGAATTCTAGCTCTATTGTTTTAACAGACAGACACTACGGAGCGCCATGCCGTTGCATAGAATTATATAATTCACATTCTATTGATGACCTCTAGCAGTTAAGCATAATGCTATGGATAGATGATTACAGATTCTTTGCTTTGAAACGTTGAAATGAGAGGGAACATCGCGCTGCATGAAGTATTGGAAATGTGTTGCTTGGACACGTAGAGATCTGGAAACGATATTCTGTTGTTAGCAAGTGTAGGATTCACATCCTTCTAAAGTCTAGATGCAGACAAATATAACATATTGCATAGAATATTGCAATTTACCATGATTCATTGAAATGAGTTGCGACATCACGTTGAATGAAGCATTAGATCTCTATTTCATCGACACGTAGACATCCAGATATGCTATCCCCTTGAAAGAAACTTTAGGATTCACATTCTTTTGAAGCCTGGCAGCAGATAAACGTTACGCGTTACATCGAATATTACATCTTACCTACTTTGAAACGTTGAAATGGAATGCGCTATCACGATCTATGATGCATGAGAACTGTAATGCTTTGACACGCAGACACTGTGAAATGCGATCGCTTATATATATATTTTGTATAAGTCGATCATTTATTTGCATCGCCTCAGTTCGCTTTCTTTCCATCCAGGCTTGCAAATCCCTCTTCGGTATTTTTGTAATTCGTACTCTGGAAGGTATGTAGTACGTATTGACAGTCCGACGCTGAAAATATTTCAAACTCTTGTGCTTTACGCAACTTAGCATATATGGAACCTCCTATTAACATTATGTCTATTTTTGATTTGATTCGGTTCTTAAAGTATATATATTCTTCTTTCGGATTCGTCGCTATTAGATCGTTTCTTAGAGTCATTTTGATGATCTTTTCCTCTCTATGGTTGTTCTCCTTACCACCCAAGATTACCGATTCTCCGATCAGGTTTCCTGCGATTATCATTCTGGTTGTTTTCTGTACCTTTTCTATGTTAACCTCAATTTCGTTTATATATTCATCGATTTCTTTCCATTCCTGTTAGGCGAGAAGTAACAGCTTATATCTTTTGTTCCTTCGAGCATTGCATGAACAATTCCGGTCGAGGAGTACGTGGTGCCACATTTGCAACATTTTCGATAAACACCGGTTATCCATATCGGAGCGTCACCGTTCTCATCTTGCAGTCAGTATTCTTACATTTTCTGCATGATTTCTTTCACGATTCGGCATCTGTTCAGATCGATTTGTAGAACTTTCAATTCCATATTCGTTTCCTGTTCTTTTCTATCAAAGCGTTTCTGTAGACCGGACAATTAAAGCTCCGGTAACGTGTCTGGTGTACGAATTCTTTCTTCCTGCCTCGCTGCAAATAATACATTTCGGTTTGTTCGCGACTCAATCAATCATCATATGATTCTGGAATCCGCATGTTCTGTAGGTTTCCTTTTTATCCTTGACTTCCTTGCAATTTCTGCCGATATGTCGCAGTTTATTGCATATGAAGCATCTATCTACTCTTGGTAGCACTTAGCAGGGACAAGAGGTCAATGCTGTTCTGAGTCGTTTTACCTTCTCTAGCTCTTTGCTGTACTCCTGTTCACATTCAACTGACGCGACTTGGGTTCCTCTCTACATTTATTTTAACAACTTGACGTTTATACCGCTACCCTTTCCTTCGATTTCATTCAATGTTCGTCTTATGTCCTCCTTTATTTCTTCTCTGGTAATCCAACGGGTATTTGTCCCTTAGTTGGGGCATTATACTTGCACTCGTATATTTTACTTCAAATTCTTTTTCCGGAGTTCCTTTTATCTCCTTTATTTTGTTCTCTATACCTGTTTACTTGTTAAATTCCAGGATTATATCTCCCGCTCTTGATTTTTTTGCATCATCTTTTCATATTTCTGCCGTTTTTCCTGCTTTTCCTCATCTCGTTGCTTATCCTGGAATACTTCCTGCTCCTTTAGTTGTTTATTTTTTCTCTGTAATGTTCGCCACTAGGTCAATCAAGTGTTCGATGCCAGTTCTTTTTATATGCCCGATGTTTCCCTTTAACGTTTTCTAATATGCCATTAGCTTCGCCGTATCCTCGTTCAGAATATCTGTCATTACGTCTGACGTGTGGCTGCCTATTCTTCTATTTGAAAATTTAGACGTTATTTTTATCGGTAGCTTTTCCATTATTCTGCTCTTTCTTTTTGGTTCCCTTACTTCGGCTCCTGATGCTTCTCCCTTTCTGTCTGTGCTCCCTTCCGATGCTTTCTTTTTCTCCTATATATTACGTATTCTTTTCTATTTCCCTATCCTTTTGTGTCATCGACAGGGGGCTCAGAACCGCCTGCTCAACCTTTAATCTCCTGCCAGGACCCGATGGGGCTGATTTCGAATCATGAGCCGGCAATACCTCTCAGCAGCATATGCATTGCAGCCTCGCACACGCCGCGAGTGGGAGTTGGGGGGCGGCTGCAGGTCCTCCACCATCCTACTGTCTGCCCTGATGCGGGGCGAAGAACTCCCAGGGCCACTCGAACCGCGACCTGCATCTGTCTTATACTCTAACCGATTCGTAGTCATGCGTTTTCCATTAAGCTTGCCGAAATATGTGATATTAATTCGTTAAATCTAAAGTATTATTTTCGTTTCAAGTCCCCCGATTTTTTTACTTTCTCTCATGATATCGTCTATTTCGTTGTACCTTGCCCTGACGGTATGGTATATAATCTGTTGTTTGATATTTCCTGTTGTAGGATTTCCTCTTAATAAATGCAATGTTTCCACAGATTTTCATTTTCTTTCTCTTTAGTTACGTTGTTGTTATTTTATGCTCTCTATCCTCCACATTTCTTCTCTGCACCATTCCAGAACCAGCGTTATACGATTACTTCATGATGGCGGCCCGGTCTCGCTACCCCGAGATCGAGTGTTCTCCTTTGCATCCGTTGATTTGTATATGTCACATGTTGGAGAACATTTCCACTTATCCTTTGTATTTTTCGAAATACGTTTTAGTTAGATGTATATTGGATACGCGTCGAAATATCTGATTTCCGTACGATTTGTTGGTAAAGATTTATTCTTTTCCGACTGTTCGTTTTCATTTAGCCGAAGGCGCTCCTGTATTCAATGCGGACTCGCTCCGATTGAACCCGCCGATTATTATATTATATTACGTGAGTAAACGTTCAATCAGAACGGATCTCTGCCACTCCCTAATTGCGGAAGGCTTACTGCATAGCGTCATCCCAGGGAAAGTTGCGGAGGTTGCTTCCGTCACAAGATGGAAGTGTGGTAATATTAGATTTAGTTAGGTTACGCTAGGTTAGGTTAGGTTACTTATGTTGGGGAATGTTTGTAGGTTGCTCAGTTATGTTGTGTTAGATTTAAAAAAGCGTAGGTTTGATTTGTTTATGTTTAAGAAAGGTAATGTTAGATTGTGTTAGGTTGGGTTAGATTTGAGTGAAGGCCGGTTAAGTCAGGTTAGGTGTAACTGAAGCTAGCTTGGTTTAAATTGAGTTTAGAGGATGTTAGATTAAGTTAATCCAAGTAAGATATGGATTACCGATAGCTGGCAATGCCATCCGTCGATAGTTCTTGAATTCCCGACTATTGGTAATACCAGTCGTTATTATATCATTAGTTATCGACCGCAGGTATCACCTACTGTCGTTATATCGTAAGTTACCGACCGCAGGTAACACCAGTCGTTGATAATCAGTCTTGAGTTACCTACTATTGGTTGCACCAGCCGTATGTGAAATGATGCGCTATCGATTGTTGGTAACACCAGTCGTCGATAATTTATGGATTATTAAGCACAGGCAGCACCAGCCGCCGGTCGATTGTGAGTAACCGATTGCCAGCAGCACCATCCATCGGTAACTTATAAGCTATTCTTAATGGGAACACCTATCCGTTGGCATGTATTGACTAGTTTCGCCATTTCTTCAATCACTGCTGAAACAGAATTGCGGACAGCTTGAGCAGTTTTCACATAGTTGGCACCACCAGTCTGACAACAACAAACGCCACATATGGGTTCTCTTCAAACCATTTGCCACACAACTCAGTGCTGAAAGAGTTAATAATACTAGCGCTAATACTTTAACCAGGCATATAATCCTTAGGTATGAAAAACTATGATCTTGTGAATAATATCAATTCTACAGGAACATTTCTAGTGTAAGTATAAAAGTTCTGTTTTGGTTGTAGAAATGAGATTCACTAATATCACACTATACTTATTTTCAGGTCCAAGGTATATTTACCATATTTAAAGATGGGCACAAATCCTCATATAACAAATATCAGCCTGCCACTAAGTATAAAAATTAAACTAATATGGTTTCAAACTCGTGTGGATTATATAATATCCACGTTTGGAATGTTAATGTGTGCTGTTGGAAGGGCCGACGGATATGAAAATGATGGTATTGCTGTGAATGCAGTCTTGTCAAAGACAGCAGTAAATTATATATATTTTTAATTTCATTGTTAAGAAAAATAATTCTCTCAATTTGTTGGTTGTTGGATGTTAGTTGGTTCAGAATCAAAAAATTATAGTGGAAGGCTGGAAATAATGGGTGATGCAATGTACGCTTTTATTTTGCAAAGACAGTAAATCTGTTACTAATCAGTCTTTATTCTATGAGGCAATATTAAAAAACTGAAGGAATATCTGACTTTACCCATTATACGTGTAACCCAGATGTGAATAAGTAAATAAAGGCTTACAATTATTATATGAATGTATAATTTATATTTTAGTAAACAAATCAATTTATTTTATAGAATATAAATATTATTGATAAGATAAATTGTTGCCTGATTCCTTCCTAGAGGAGAATTTGGAACATACAGATTTGGATAATTATAAACAACAATTGAATAGAACGAATAAATTATACAGATAAATCAGAGAAAAAGATCATGCAAATATTAATTGTCATCCAAACTAATTTAAAATGCGAGTTTGTTATCAAAACTGTAAGCTCAAATACTATATTGTTCATTATGTTAAAAAAAATTTATTAGTCCTCGTACATTAAAGCACATATTTTACTAATAACATAATATTATATATCTTTTCGAGAATTAAAACTTGCATCGACAGAGCCCTAATGGGAAAGTTGAAAATTAGCGGTGATCTACGAAATGCAATGAAATTAGAGAAATTAGTGGTCAATTTAAGTCGAAACTTACTTTGAAAAATTAAATACCGTCTTCTTAAAAAGAACCGACATATTAACTAAATAAGGAAAAATTATTCCTACTTATAAAAATTTTGTTACTTTTTGTAAAAGTTTAATATGATAATATAAAATATTTTAAATATTAAAAAAACTAACGTAAAATATATTTTTCTAATATATTTCGTAACGTTAAATGATAAAAATTAAACAAATTACGTTTGAAAATATTTAATTATGTAGATTGATCTTTACTCATACATTTATAATAAAATGAACATAGTTATTCATATTTCATATTTTCTTTGGAAACAATGAGCAAAGATATAAAGTACTTTGTTATTATACTTCTAGCTGCTTCACAAGTTCCGAAAATGATAAAATAGACCAACGCCAGCAAAAAGTCAAATGTTTCGTAGTTATTTTATAGTTGAAAGATTATCAAGATTTATGATGGATGCTTATATATAAGTATAACTGCCAAAATGAAATGTGATCGCAAAGTGATATTTACAAACCTGCGTGCTGCAATTTTGACGTATTTAAATTTCTGATAAAAGCGTATAAATGTTTATAATCTAATTATCAATTACAAATGGAATTCTACAATTTATCCATGTAATAATCATTTTTTATTGTACGCATCCTCCCATACATACACAGTATCTATAATCTTGATGGATTTCGTATGTGCGTGTGTGTGTGTGTGTGTGTGTGCGCTCGCGCGAGTGTGTGGCTGTGGTAGCAGTTGCAGAAATACTACCTAATAGGTTTCATAGTTTCGATTTTAGTAAATCGAGTAAAATGGCATAAGAATTTCTGTAGAATATCAAGGGGATGTGAAACTGCTATTGCGGTGCATACAGCATTTTTCACTGGAAGAATTTTTCTTCCAATGTGTCGACTCCAGATTTATTTGATTTGTTCTCGTTTAGAATATTAAAATTGACATATCCCTTAACACAGATCCCAACAGATCCAAGGTTCCTTTATCTGAGACTAAGGCCTGCTTTCTTTGTTTCCAAATTTCTTTACATTGCGTTACATACTTAAGACTCTTTTTAAGTTACAAAGAACAGAAACGCTACATGGATTATAAAAATGTAATAGTTTAATTTATATAATCTTGAACATTTTAAATCAGTTATGTTGCTTTGCTTGTTGTATATGTTTATCACTTGGCGCTGAATCAACTATTACTGGCAGCATCCCCTTCTAAAATTTGGAAAATCTACCAGATCTAATGAAACCTTGCTTAGATTACAAATGTGTTTTTACTGTAACCAGCAGAAATGAAATTACATTGACAGAAATACCAGCTAGTACTTCACGCCTATTTGAAACAACATTAAATCACCTTGTTAAACAATAAGTTATATAATGTGACTTGGACCTTTAAATTTGAATTTGTAAATATCTAACAAATAAATATATTTTTCTTGCTATTCATATTATTATACTGTCAGTAATGTATTACGTGCTGTCATTTGATATATTAACTGCTTCATTGTATTTTACAACGAACTTTGCATATTAAACACTGTTTTTACTCCTGATACGAGTGGATAGTTCTTCGTCTTATATTCTTATATCGGATTGATTATAAAAGTGTATGATATTGTTTTTATACAGTCATGTATAATTATGCACATACAAATTCGCGATAAAGTAGCTATGTGTTCAAATTCAATTCCGAATAATGCTCTAAAAAGCATCCCAGATCACAAACGGCAAGATGGTGGCGACACCATACTGGCACTATATTGCCACTTCCGAGGAGTGTCAGCTGATCCGTAGCCATCTGTGACCGGATTCGTTAGCTAAAATGCTAGAACGTCTTACCAGTACGACCTAGACTAGCGTAACACGCCGTGTGTATCGCGCAGCGATAAATGAAACTTACGTATTGCAAACAGTGATGGAAGGAAGTGAGTAAACACTGTTCGAAGGGCACTTTGATAGTTTGCAGAATAAGTTAAACATGATAATATTATTATTGAAAAATCGGTTTGATTACAATTGGTTAGGCTATTCGTTTGTCGTCAATTTTATAAGTACTGAGCTGCGATTCCTGAGGACAGCTCACACAATTGTTGAACTACGGAAGATTAACATTGTGAATTTGAATCAAAAGATAATTGAATTCCATTAGATTGTAAACAAATGTTAATGTTTCATTTTAAATAGTGAGATTAAATACTCTTTACAAAACTACAAGAATGGATACATTCCTCTCTATTATTATTATTTCATAAAAAATTGTAATTGCAATTATATGGTTCATTACGGTAAAAAATATTTCTCAGGAAATTCTAAATATTAAATTAAAGAACCAAGCAAAACATTTTCAGTAATTGCGAATATGAAAAATACTTGAACATTCCAATGGAAAGATGTTCTAAACAGGAGTTAGAAAAATCAAACAATCACCTTCAATTCCAGAATTCATCTATATGAGGTAAAATATTTTGAAAACTTGTGCTTTCGTATATAATAGTGGTCAGAATCTTTGTCGTTTGAGTAATAAGTGACTAACAAATGACTGCATAAATTTCAGGCTTATAAGCATATGGATTAAATCTTATGCAGACACGTTTATAACCGAGTTACTAAATAATAATCAACACTAAGTAATCATTTTAAAACTTAAACGATTACATCTCGCATACATTTAAAAGTATTGCAAACGTGAAAAGTAAGTGGTTTATGAAAAACTCTTCTGAAAGAACGGACGAAGGCAATAGAAATCTTTGTTGGAGTAAGCAAGTTCTAAAGTTCTAAGTAACGCGATGGCCCTTATCTGCCTACGTTTCATAGCAAGTAAGTTCTGAAGTTCTATGAAATCCGATGGAGCTCCTCACTATCAACGTTTCGAAGGAAGTTCTCAAACTCTCAGTTCTACGTTTAAAGATATGAGTTCTATATATCTATGTAAAGTGATGTTCCCTATCAGTTGTGACGGATACCTATCTACAGTAAGTCAGGGAAACTCGAAGTAGTTAATTATCCAAATACCTTAAAGTGTAAAACGTACTTTAGTCTAAAGCAATCTATCGTTACAATATTCACCGAAACGAGGGGTATTTCGAAACTGAGAGACTATAGTTTCTTAGGCGCCAGGTGCTCAGAAAGCAGCAATGAAATAGACTATACGACCTCGGGAAACAAGGGGCGGAAGAACCCTCGAAACTTCGAAATGCTCCACCTCTCGCCTACGCCTAACCGAGTACACGCACTCGGGTCGCGGGATACTGAAGTCACGGCTTCTTTATTTATGGCCTTGACGTGGGTTTAACCAACAAGGGCTACGGGAAACTAATGACCGGGGATCACCACCCGCTTCACGATATAAGATACAATACACAATATGTGATACAAGAAATATGGGATGAAAATGGAATGCTTTAGCGAATAAGCTCCTCGAGGCTCCTTGGTGCGGTGGGCTGTGCGCTTTGGTATTGTTCGGGGCCATCGATCAGTGGATTTCAGCGATCACCTCTTCTCGCCCCTTCGGGTGTCTCTGGGGGGGGTCCTTCTGATCATTTGAATTGCGGAGCGCCTTGCGCACAACGCTCCCATGGCTCACTTGCAGGGACGCTGGACCTTCGACTTCTCTTTAGCCGATTAAAGGGAGTTTGAGGTTCTTCTCACATCTAAATGCATTATAAAGTATAGAAGCAGATAAGCTTTATGCTATGCATAATTGATTACAATATATTTACTTTGAATTGTCGAAATGAAATGCGCAATCGCATGTTGTAATGATTTAGGTATCTACTGCTTTGAGACGCAGACAATATGAAACCCCATTCCGCTGGAAGAAACAGCAGAATTTACAATTGATTGCTGTGTAGGAGCAGACAAATATAATGACATGAATATAACATAACATGGTACATGCTTTACCACCTTCATAATAGATTCGTCACCTTATTGCATGGACCGAAGGAAATACGTGTGTTTGACACGTAGAAACTATGAAGCGCGATCCCGCTTTATGGATCCCTTCTATTGGCATTCATTAAAAGTGTAGAAGCATTTTGCTATACATAGAGGGTTACAGGTTAATTACCTTGAAACGTTGAAATGAGTTGCGCTATCGCCTTGAATGTAGCATAAAACTACATTACCTTGACAAGCACAAAATATGAAGCGCTATCGCGTTGCATGGAACAGCAGAATTCACATAATTTTGAAGTGTAGAAGCATAACGAGATGTATACAGCATGAAAATCCACTGACATACATCGAAGCATTAGAACTCTATTGCTTCAAAAAGTAGACATCTAAAGACGCTATCCCTTGACAAGAAAGTGTGGGATTCACATTCCTTCGGCTGTGTAGTCGAGACAAACATAACGCGTTGCATTGAATATTACATCTTACCCATTGAAATGAGATGCGACATCGCGTTGAGTGAAGTATTCGAGTACTCTATTGTGTCGACACGTTGTGCATCTAGGAACGCTATGCCTTTGCAAGGATGTGCAGGATACACATTCAATTGATGGGTAGAAGCGTCTTAAAAGAATATCCCTCTGCAAGGGGGTATAGGGTTCTCATTCTTTTGAAGTGTAGTAGAGATAAATATAACTCGTTGAATTGAATATTACATCTTACATTAATCATTGAAATTGGATGCGACATCGCGTTGAATGAAGTATTCGAACTCTATTGCATCTCACGTTGTGCATCCAGAAACGCTGTGGCTTAGCAAGAAAGTGCAGGGCACACATTATTTAAAAGGGTAGAAGCATCTTAAAAAGCTATCCTCTGCAAGTGAGTGTAGAGTTCACATTCCTTTGAAGTGTAGACGAGATAAACGTAACGCGTTGAATTGAGTATAACATCTTACATTAAACATTGAACTGAAATAAGATATCGCGTTGAATGATGAATTTGAACTCTACTGCATCGATACGTAGACACCTAGAAACGCTATTCTGCAGCAAGGAAGTGTGGCATTTACATTGTTTTGAAGTGTAGACGGGGTATACATAATGCGTTGCATTGAATACCATATCTTATCATGAAACATAGAAACGAGATGCGTAATCGCATATTATAAATTATTAGAACTCCACTGCTTCGATATACAGACATTTAGAAACGCTTTTCCGTAGCAAGAAAGTGTGGCCTTTACATTCCTTTGAAGTGCTTTCGAGATATACATAGTAGCGTTGCATTGATATTACATCTTATCATGAAACATAGAGATGAGATGCGATATCGCGTCGATGGAAGTATTAGGACTAGTAGTGTAACACTACTGCTTTGACACGCAGAAATTATGGGGCGCCATCCCTTTGCATGGGACTGTATAATACATATTTCTTAGAACGGTAAAAGCAGATAAGCATAAGGTACACATAGAAGATTGCATCTTACTTGTTTTGATACGTTGAAGTGAGATGCGATCGCATTGCATAGAGAATTAGAACTCCGTTGCACTGTTACGTGGACACTATGAATCCCCATCCCGATACATGGAACTGTAGAATTAGCATTGATTTGAAAAGTAGAAGAAGATAAGCACAATGCCATGCATAGAAGATTACAGCTTACTTACTTTGAAACCTTGAAATGAGATGTGCCATCACAATGCATGGAGCACTAGAACTCTAAAATGTAAAAAGAGTTCACATTCCTTTGATTTGTAGTAGCATACAAGGTTAATGTTATTGAAGGGTAATTAAATTATCTTAATTTAAATGTTAATCAATTATTCATGTTTCAAATGTTATGTACATGGAATATTCTAGATTGCGAGCGAGTGTGTGGAATAAATGAGTTTTTCGTGTGAATATTTTAAAACGATAAAGCTGTTGTTCATTAGCATTCTTTGGAGTTATTTTTCAGTTGAGAAGAACTATATAATGATTTACAAAATCTTGTAGTTGTCTTTAGTTAATCAATTTTCTGCAATTTTGGGGCTCAGGCGTGGTAATTATCGAGAAGACATTCAAGAATTAAATTGGATACGTTCTAAAGATTGGAATATTATCGGGTATTTGAAGGCAGAACGTTGGAGAAAATGACCTTACGGTCTAGAACCTTCGAGAAGTTATTCATGCGACGCGAGTGCAGTTTTGAGAGATATTGGGAGGACGAAAATTAAACTTTCATATAGGGACAATTCGAGTTTATACGCGAGTGTCGAATAAAAATTTTCACCATGAAAGATCAGAGTAAAATCACAGTTACTGCGCTAAAAGCGATATTAATGGAGCATAAACTACCAACTGCTGGTTTGAAAGCTAAATTAATTTCCCGTTTGATGGATATTGACCCAGACGGAACGTGGATAGATGACAAGCAGAAAGAAGTTCGTGAAGATAACGAAGGGTTGTGTGCTGATATATCATCAAACGTGCAGTCAGCAATGAATCTACAGCAACGAGAAACTGATTTTTTTTTGAAGAGAAAGAATTAGCAGAAGGTGAGTTAGCCACGTTGCGCCTTGAGTTAGATGCAATAGGAAGGCAATTCATTTAATTACAGATTGAGCATAATTTGGAAATTGAGCAGCGCAATTTTGAAGGCGAACAATATGATGTTGTTACTGGCGGAGACAATCTTTTGGCATTGAATAATGGCAATGAATGCAATGTTTTATCTCAATTCTGTTAGCCGCGAATAAATATTTCGGCAGTTGCAAATTTACTTTTTAAATTTGATGGCAAATCTGGTGATAGTGAAATGTGAAAGAAGTAGATCAAATTGTTGAAGAGGATATATAAATTGGAAGATGACGTTGCACTATTACTTATGGATATGCGATTGAAGGGAAAAGCACTTGAATCGTTTCATTCTAAACGAGAATATATAACTATGCCATTCAACCGACTGCTGGAAGAATTAAGAATTACGTTTTATCATCCAAAAAGCAAAATTGAAATATGGAAGAAATTTGAAGTACGATTACGGAAGAGAAACCAGACATTTGATGAATATTTGCACGAGAAGATCATTCTCGGAAATCGAGTACCAATCAACGACCATGAAATACTTGAATATATGATTCGGCATCTCCGATGAAATGCTCCGGAACCAGGCGCGTATTCAACAGTTTACAACAACCGATCAACTTTCGAAAGCGTTTGAAAAGGTAATTATTCGAGATCAAGGTTTGTCGAGTGTGCAAATGTCAACAAAGTTTGAGAAGTGTGAAGACAGTTTCGTTAGAAATGAACGAAAAGAGGTGGTCAATGTTGGTAATGAAGGAGTTCACCGGTAATATTGTACGATGTTATATTTGTGGTGCGCACGATCATACTAGCGTGAACTGTCCAACGAAAGATCGCGGTGTAAAATGTTTTATATGTCAAGAACGTGAACATATTGCGCTGAAATGTCCCAAGAAATTTAAAGCGAGTGAATGCTGCTTAAAAGGCGATATCGCATTTCATATCTATGTTTCATGATAAGATACAATATTCTTTGCGAAGTGCTATGTATACCTCGTCTACACTTCAAAAGAATGTAAATTCCACACTTCCTTGCTACGGAATAGCGTTTCCAGATGTCTACGTATCGAAGCAATAGAGTTATAATGCTTCCTAAAACGCGATTTCGCATCTCATATCTATATTTCACGATAAGATATAATATTCATTTCGAAATGTTACGTACACCTCGTCTACATTTCAAAGGAATGTAAATGCCACACTTCCTTGCTAGGAAATAGTGTTTGCAGATGTCTACGTATCGAAGTAATAGAGTTCTAATGCTTCTTAAAACGCGATATCGAATTTCATATCTATGTTTCATGATAAGATATAATATTCATTACGAAGTGTTATGTATACCTCGTCTATACTTCAAATGAATTTAAAAGCGACACTTCCTTGCTAGGAAATTGCGTTTCGAAGCAATAGAGTTCTAACGCTTCTTAAAACGAAATTTCGCATATCATTTCTATGTTTCATGATAAGATATAATATTCATTGCGATCGGTTTTGTATACCTCGTCTACACTTCAAAAGAATGTAAATGCGACACTTCCTTACTAGGAAATAGCGTTTCCAGATGTCAACGTACCGATGCAATAGAGTTCTAATGCTTCTTAAAACGTGATCACGCATTTCATTTCTATGCTTCATGATAAGAGATAATATTCATTGCGAAGTGTTATGTATACCTCGTGTACACTTCAAAAGAATGTAAATGCGCCACTTCCTTGCTAGGAAATAGAGTTTCCAGATGTCAACGCATCGAAGCAATAGAGTTCTAATGCCTCTTAAAACACGATATCGCATCTGATTTCTATATTTCATGATAAGATATAATATTCATTGCGCAGTGTTATGTATACCTCGTCTACACTACAAATGGATGTAAATACGGCACCTCCTCCATAGGAAATAACGTTTCCAGATGTCTACGTATCGAAGCAGAATAGTTTTGACACTCCTTAAAATGCAATATCGCATCTCATTTCTATGCTTCAGGTTAAGATATAATATTCCTTGCGAAGTGGTTTGTATACCTCGTCTACGCTTCAGTAGAATGCAAATGCCACAATTCCTTGCTAGGAAATAGCGTTTCCAGATGTCTACGTATCGTAGCAATAGAGTTCTAATGCTTTATAAAACGCGATTTCGCATCTCATTTCTATGTTTCATGATAAGAGAAGAGTTTTTCATAAACCACTTACTTTTCACGTTTGCAATACTTTTAAATGTATGGGAGGTGTAATCGTTTAAGTCTTAAAATGATTACTTAGTGTTGATTATTATTTAGTAACTCGGTTATAAACGTGTCTGCATAAGATTTAATCGATATGTTTATAAGTCTGAAATTTGTGCAGTCATTTGTTAGTCACTTATTGCTCAAACGCCAAAGATTCTGACCAGTTCAAAATGGTTGACTTTCATTAATTTTCTTAAAATCGACATACGGTCCAACTGCTTGCATTAAAGACTGTAATTAAAGTTTTCAAAATATTTTACCTCATATAGATGAATTCTGGAATTGAAGGTGATTGTTTGATTTTTCCAACTCCTGTTTAGAAAATCTTTCCATTGGAATGTTCAAGTAGTTTTCATATTCGCAATTACTGAAAATGTTTTGCTTGGTTCTTTAATTTAATATTTAGAATTTCCTGAGAAATATTTTTTATCGTAATGAACTATATAATTGCAATTATAATTCTTTATGAAATAATAATAACAGAGAGGAATGTATCCATTCTTGTAGTTTTGTAAAGAGTATTTAATCTTACTATTTAAAATGAAACATTAAGATTTGTGCACAATCTAATTGAATTTAATTACCTTTTGATTCAAATTCATAATGGTAATCTTCCATAGTTCAACAATTTTGTGAGCTGTTCTCAGGAATCCGCAGCTCAGTACTTATAAAATGGACGACAGACGAACAGCCTAACCAATTGTAATCATACCGATTTTTCAATACTAATATTGTCATGTTTAACTTATTCTGCAAACTATCCAAATGCCCTTCGAACAGTGTTTACGCACTTCCTTCCACCACTGTTTGCAATACGTATGTTTCATTTACTATTAAAACCGTAAGCATTATCGCCTTTTTTTACTTCGTGTAACCTTCAATGGCTTCATGTTACAGATCGTTGAACTCGTTTTGAAATACTCTATCGTATTATGCAAGAATAAACATACCAATTCATTTAAAAAAATGAAGGTGACCTTCAAATGTCCAACATACCTCCACTTACAAAATGCTATTTTCATCAACGGCTGGGCCCTTGGTACAATTTTATATCAGCAAAAATTTCTGTGAAACTTATTGTTTCGAGAAAATCTGAGGTGTTAATTATCACTGCCCAACTCTGTATATTGCTATGGATGTACCCAACAAGACAACGATGAACAAAGTTAAATTTAATATTAAGATGTTTATTATAATACTTATAATATATTTGTTTTTCTGGAATTTAGCCAAAAAACAGTGTTCACGATGTCGACAGATGGATGTATTTGCATTACAATTATAAGAGCGGACAGTTTCGAATGTAGAATATTTATTTTCTGCGCTAACTGAATCATTGCAAACGTTAAGTAAAGTAAGTTTATTTAATAATTAACAAAATTCAAAGAGGGGGAAGTGAAAATCCATCTCCCTGACGATGATAAGAAACAAGTCTGCCTCATGTACTACAATATCGCAAGCAGCCAGCGATTGGCACGCCAATGACAACGGATGGAACGAATTCCGTGACAGAACTGTGCAAAGACAGTGCTCCTACACAGCTCTCGTAACGGCATACTATTAGTACTGGGGCGACACTCGTATCACGGCACTACTAATGCACCGCGCTATAGCACACTGGCTACACGGCCGTGGCAATGATACTATCAGCTCACCATAGCTACACGCGTGGTAATGGCGTAAGTTGACATTTACTAATGGGGAAGCTGTTTCTATACAGATTATAAGCGAATATGAAAAATGACTAACCTAAGCAGTTTATTTATTTTGATTCCAAAATAGATACAACGGCACGAAACAAAGATACAAGAACTCGATTTTATTATTTTCTATAAACTAGCTCGATACGGCGATTTTTTCCAAAAAGATGTTAATTACATTATCATAAAAATATACACATACATTTTATATATATTTTCTTCGATTCATCGTTACAAATTCATGCAATTGAGGGTTATATTAAATACGATGACAGCATGTTATTTAAGAAATTACACAAGACGAAGTTAGGGACGCAACAGCATGAATTTTTATTTTATAAGTAATATTGTTGTTATAAATAATATTTTTAGTTTATGACGGGTTGAAAGAAATATATACGACTCTCTCAATAACTATAAATATAGGAAAACGACTATCAAATTGTCTATCAGTATTCATACCTTGAACGTCTACTGACATCTAACGGTTCTAATTTGCATGAAAGCACAGGTTCCCCATTACCAAATGTGACCCTACGTCATTGCTGAGAAGATTCATGAATGGAGCGATGACACGCATGTCACGATGGTGCTGGTGCTGCGCGATTCACACGACGTGTTACGCTTTTAACACGCTGGTAACACGTTCTGGCATTTTAGCTAACAAATCCGGTCATATATGGCTACGGATCAGCTGACACTCCTCGGAAGTGGCAATATAGTGCCAGTATGGTGTCGCCACCATCTTGCCGTTTGTGATCTGGGATGCTTTTTAGAGCATTATTCGGAATTGAATTTGAACACATAGCTACTTTATCGCGAATTTGTATGTGCATAATTATACATGACTGCATAAAAACAATATCATACACTTTTATAATCAATCCGATATAAGAATATAAGACGAAGAACTATCCACTCGTATCAGGAGTAAAAACAGTGTTTAGTATGCAAGGTTCGTTGTAAAATACAATGAAGCAGTTAATATATCAAATGACAGCACGTAATACATTACTGACAGTATAATGATATGAATAGCAAGAAAAACATATTTATTTGTTAGATGTTTATAAATTCAAATTTAAAGGTCCAAGTCACATTATATAAATTATTGTTTAACAAGGTGATTTAATGTTGTTTCAAATAGGCGTGAAGTACTAGCTGGTATTTCTGTCAATGTAATTTCATTTCTGCTGGATACAGTAAAAACACATTTGCAATCTAAGCAAGGTTTCATTAGATCTGGTAGATTTTCCAAATTTTAGAAAGGGATGCTACCAGTAGTAGTTGATTCAGCGCCAAGTGATAAACATATACAACAAGCAAAGCAACGTAATTAATATAATATAAATAATATAATATAATATATATTAATATAATATAATATAATATTAATATAATATAATATAAATTAAACTATTACACTTTTATAATCCATGTAGCGTTTCTGTTCCTTGTAACGTAAAAAGAGTCTTAAGAATGTAACGCAATATAAAGAAGTTTGGAAAAAAAGAAAGCAGGCCTTAATCTCAAATAAAGGAACCTTGGATCTGTTGTATCGTGGTTATCGGCGTGCTGTGTTAAGGGATATGATATCAGTTTCAATTTTCTAAACGAGAACAATTAAAAAAAATCTGGAGTCAACACATTGGAAGAAAAATTCTTCCAGTGAAAAATGCTGTATGCAGTGAAGTAGCAGCTTCACGTTCCCTTGATTTTCTACAGAAAATCTTATGCCATTTTACTCGATTGACTAGAATCGAAACTACGAATCCTATTAGGTGGTATTTCTGCGAATGCTACCATACACACACACGCGCACGCACGCACACACGCGCGAACATACACACGAAATCCATCAAGATTAAGGACACTGTGTATGTATTGGAGGATGCGTACAATAAGAAATGTTTATTATATGGATAAATCGTAGAATTCCATTGGTGATTGATAATTAGATTATAAACATTTATATGCTTTTATCAGAAATTTAAATACGTCAATATTGCAGCACGCAGGCGTGTAAATATAACTTTGTGATCTCATTTCATTTTGGCAGTTATACTTATACGTAAGCATCCATCCAAGCATAAAGCTTGATAATCTTTAAACTATAAAATAGTTATGAAATATTAGACTTTTTGCTGGCATTACAAAATATATTACAAAAATATATAAAAATATATTTTACTTTAGTTTCTTTAATATTTTAAATATTTTATATTACATATTAAACTTTTACAAAAAATAACAAAATTTTTATAAGTAGAAATAATTTTTCCTTAATTAGTTAATATGTCGGTTCTCTTTAAGAAAAAGGTATTTAATTTTTCAAAGTAAGTCTCGACTTTAAATTGACCATTAATTTCTCTAATTTCATTGCTCTTTGTAGATCACTGATAATTTTCAACTTTCCTAATACGACTTTGTCGATGCAAGTTTCAATTCTCCGAAAGATATATAATATTATGTTATTAGTAAAATTATTTTGCATTTCTAATTAATTTGAACTTAAAAAATATATCTTTTTTATGAGAAAGCATTGCCAGAAAATATTGAGAATCCATTTTTAATGTTGTACCTAGTGGTTGACTAGGTTTTCCTCTCCCTGCCGCACCTTTTTACCATTGTTAAGATCCAAAAACCGTGTACTAGCTTAAATTCATTCATGTAAAATTCATTCAGGTGTTAATTGTAAACCTTTAGTTAATTATTCACATCTGCATTAAACGCATAATGGGTGAAATCGGACATTCCTTCAGTTTTTTAATATTGCCTCATCGATTAAAGACTGATTAGTAACAGATTTACTGTCTTTGCAAAATAAAAGCGTACATTGCATCACCCATTATTTCCAGCTTCCCACTATAATTTTGTGATTGTGAATCAACTAGCATCTCTATCGCAGCTATATGTATACCTGAAACAACGCGTACGTAAGGCAATCTTAAATTGAGAGAACTATATTGCTTAACATTGAAATTAGAATTATATATAATTTACTGCAGTCTTGGGCAAGACAGCATTCACAGCAAGACCATCATTTTCAAATTCATCGGCCCTTCCAAGAGCACACATTAACATTCCAAACTTGGATATTATATAAGCGACACGAGTTTGAAACAACATTCGTTTCATTTTTATACATAGTAGTGCTCTGATATTTACTATATGAGGATTTGTGCCTGATATTGCGACGCGTATCTAATATACACGTAACTAAAACGTAATTCGAAACATACAAAGGATAAGAGGAAATATTCTCCAATATATGACATATATAAATCAACGGATGCAAGGAAGAACACTCAATTTCGGGGTAGCGAGACGGGGGGCCACCCTGAAGTAATTCTATAACGCCGATTCCGGGATAGTGCAGAGAGGAAATGTGGAGGGTAGAGAGCATAAAATAGCATCCACGTAACTAAAGAAAAGGGAAAAGAAAATCTGTGGAAACATTGCATTTATTAAGAGGAAATCCTAGAAATATCAAACAACAGATTGTACACCATACTGTAACGACCTTGCTGTTCTACCTTGGTACAACGAAACATATTGATATCATGAGAGAAAATAAAAAAATCGAGAAACTTAAAAGAAAATAATAATTTAGATTGAACGAATCAATATCATTGCTCCCGGCAAGCTTCATAGAAAACGCATGACTACGGAACGGTTAGAGTATAAGACTGATGCTGGTCGCGGTTCGAGTGGCCCTGGAAGTCCTCCGCCCGCATCACGGCAGTCAATAGGTTGGTGGAGGGCCTGCAGCCGCCCCCCAACTCCCACCCGCGGCGTGAGCGAGGCTGCTGTGCATATGCTGCTGAGAGGTACTGCCGGCTCATGATTCGGAATCAGCCTCATCGGGTCCTTACAGAAGATTAAAGGTTGGGCAGGCGATTCGGAACCCCCTGTCGATGACACGAAAGGATAGGGAAATAGAAAAGGATACGTAATATAAAGGAGAAAAAGAAAGCATCGGAAGGAAGCACAGACAGGAAAGGAGAAGCATCAGGAGCCGAAGTAGGGGAACCAAAAAGAAAGAGCAGGATAATGGAAAAGCTACCGATATGAATAACGTCTAAATTCTCAAATAGAAGAATAGGCAGCCACACGTCAGACGTAATGACAGATATTCTGAGCGAGGATACGGCGAAGCTAATAACATATTAGAAAACGTTAAAGGGAAACATCAGGCATATAAAAAGAACTGGCATCGAACACTTGATTGACCTAATGGCGAACATTACAGAGAAAAATTAAGCTACGAAAGGAGCAGGAAGTATTCGAGGATAAGCAACGAGATGAGTAAAAGCAGGAAAAACGACAGAAATATGAAAAGATGATGCAACAAAATCGAGAGCGGGAGATATAAACCTGGAATTTAGCAAGTAAACAGGTATATAGAACAAAATAAAGGAGATAAAAGGAACCAAGTTGCGTTAGTTGAATGTAAACAGGAGTACAGCAAAGAGCTGGAGAAAGTAAAACTACTCGGAACAGCATTGACCTCTTGTCCCTGCTAAGTGCTACCAAGAGTAGATAGATGCTTCATATGCAATAAACTGGGACATATCGGCAGAAATTGCAAGGAAGTCAAGGATAAAAGGGAAACCTACAGAAGATGCGGATTCCAGAATCATACGATGATTGATTGAGTCCCGAACAAACTGAAATGTATTATTTGCAGCGAGGCAGGAAGAAAGAATCCGTACACCAGACACGTTACCGGAGCTCTATTTGTCTGGTCTACAGAAATGCTTTGATAGAAAAGAACAGGAAACGAATATGGAATTGAAGGTTCTACAAATCGATCTGAACAGATGCCGAATCGTGTAAGAAATCATGCAGAAAATGTAAGAATACTGACTGCAAGACGAGAAGGGTGACGCTCCGATATGGATAACCGGTGTTAATCGAAAATGTTGCACATGTGGCACCACGTACTCCTCGACTGGAATCGTTCATGCAATTCTCGAAGGAACAAAAGTTATAAGTTGTGACTTTTCGCCTAACAGGAACGGAGAGAAATCAAGGAATATATAAACGAAATTGAGGTTAACATAGAAACGGTAGAGAAAGCAAGCAGAATGATAATCGCAGAAAACCTGATCGAAAAATCCGTAATCTTGGGTAGTAAGAAGAACAACCATAGAGAGGAAAAGATCATCAAAATGACTCTAAGAAACGATCTAATAGCGACAAATCCGAAAGAAGGATATACATACTTTAAGAACCGAATCAAATCAAAAATAGACATAATGTTAATAAGAGGTTACATATATGCCAAGTTGCGTAAAGCAGAAGAGTTTGTGATATTTTCAGCGTCGGACTGTCAATACGTACTACATACCTTCCAGAGTACGAATTACAAGAATAACGAAGAGGGATTTGTAAGCCTCGATGGAAAGAAAGCAAACTGAGGCGATGCAAATAAATGATCGACTTATACAAAATATATATATAAGCGATCGCGTTTCATAGTGTCTGCGTGTCAAAGCATTACAGTTCTCATGCATGATAGATCGTGATTGCGCATTCCATTTCAACGTTTCAAAGTAGGTAAGATGTAATATTCGATGTAACGCGTAACGTTTATCTGCTGCCACGCTTCAAAAGAATGTGAATCCTAAAGTTTCTTTCAAGGGGATAGCATATCTGGATGTCTACGTGTCGATGAAATAGAGATCTAATGCTTCATTCAACGTGATGTCGCA
The DNA here is from genome assembly GCF_050948175.1 of Xylocopa sonorina. Taxonomy (NCBI): domain Eukaryota; kingdom Metazoa; phylum Arthropoda; class Insecta; order Hymenoptera; family Apidae; genus Xylocopa; species Xylocopa sonorina. The sequence continues at coordinate 1,655,246 of NW_027490095.1, forward strand.
ACTCATTTCAATGAATCATGGTAAATTGCAATATTCTATGCAATATGTTATATTTGTCTGCATCTAGACTTTAGAAGGACGTGAATCCTACACTTGCTTGCAACAGAACATTTGAGTTATTTGTATTTTTCTATGCATAGCGTTATACTCACCTTATACTTACCTGCCACTACACTTCAAAAGAATTCTACATGTCCATGCAACAAGATGTCCCTTCATACAGTCTGCCTGTTGGTACAGCAGGGTCCTAATGCTCCATGACATGCGGTGGCGAATTTTACATCAATGTTTCCGAGTAACTAAGCTCAAACATTCTATGCATAGGATTACGCTTGTCAGCTTTTACATTTCAAAGATATGTGAATTCTGCAGTTTCTTGAAACGGGATTACGCTTCGAATTGTCTGCGTGTCGTAACAATAGAGCTCTAATGCTATATGCAATGCAATGGACCATTTCATTTCAACGTTTGAGAGTAAGTAAGCTGTAAACTCCTATGCATAGTATCATGCTTATCTGCTTCTACTCCTCAAGAGAATGTGAATTATATAGTTGCGTGCAAATGGATGATGCTTCATAGTATATGCGTATCAAAGCAATGGAGTTCTAATGCTCCTAGCTTTGCGATGGCGCATCTCATACCAACGTTTCAAAGTAAGTAAGCTGTCATCGACTGTGCATAGCGTTATGCATATCTGTTTCTACTTTTCTAATGAATGTGAAATCTACAGTTCCATGCAACGCGATGGCGCATCTCATTCAAACGTTCCAAGGTGAGTAGGCTGGAATCTACAAAGCATAGCATTATGCTTATCTGCTTCTACACTTTCAAAGAATTGGAATTCAATAGGTCCATGCAACGGGATGGCACTTCATAGTGTCTGTGTGTAAAAGCAATGAAGATCTAATGCTCCATGCAATGCGATGGCGCTTTTTACTTCAACGTTACAAAGTAAGCAAGTTGTAGTCCTCAGAGCATAGTGTGATGCTTATCTGCTTCTACACTTCAAAAGAATGTCAATTCTACAGTTCCATTAAACAGGATGGGTCTTCATATTGTTTGCGTGTTAAAACACCGGAGTTCTAATGTTACATGCAATGTGATGTCGCATTTCATTTCAACCCTTCAAAGTAAGAAAGCTGCAATCTTCTATGCATAGCATTACGCATATGTGCATCTACACTTCTAAAGAATGTGAATTCCACATTTCCATGAATAGGGATGGCGCATCACAGTATCTCCGTATCACTAGACTAAATTCCTATTGCTCCATGCAATGCGATGTCACATCTCATTTCAGCGCTTAAAACTGAGTAAGCAGTAATATTCTATGCATAGCATTATGCATATATGCTTCAACATATCAAATGAATGTTAATTCTACAGTTCTATGTATCGGGATGTGGCTTCATAGTGTCTACGTAACAGTACAATGGAGTTCTAATTCTCTATACAATGCGATCGCATTTCACTTCAACGTTTCAAAAAAAGTGAGATGCAATCTTCCATGAGTAGCTAATGCTTATCTGCTTTTACTGTTCAAAAGAGTATGTATTATACAGTCCCATGCAAAGGGATGGCGCTCCATAATGTCTGCGTGTCAATGCATGGGTGTTACACTACTCCATGCATGCAATGACGCATCTAATTTAATCGTTACATTAATCGTAATCTTCTATGTACAGCATTATGCTTATATGCATCTATACTTCAAAAGAATGTGATTTCTAGACCTCCTTGCAAGGGATAGCGTTTCTAGATGTCCAGGTGTCAATGCATTGGATTTCTCATGCTTCATGCATCGCGATATCGCATTTCATTTAAGCAGTTCAAAGTAAGTAAGTAGGTTGTAAAGCTCTATGCATCGCATTATGCTTATCTGATCTGTGCTTTATAATGCTTTGGGATGTGAGAAGAACCTCAACCCTCCCTTAACCGCCTAAAGAGAAGTCAAAAGTCCAGCGGCCCTGCAGTTGGGCCATGGGAGCGCGGCGCGCGTGGCGCTCCGCAATTTAAATGATCAGGAGGACTCCACTCAGGGACACCCGATGGGGCGGGAAGAGGTGATCGCCGAAATCCACTGACCGATGGCCCCGAACAATACCGAAGCGTACAGCCCACCCCATCAAGGAGCCCAGCGGAGGATTCAGGAGACCCGAGGACCACCAGCGAATTCAAGGAACCTGAAGTAGGGAACGTGAGTGCTTATTCGCTAAAGCGTCCCATTCTCATGCCGCATTTCTTGTATTGCAGATTGTATATTGTACCTTATATCGTGAAGCGGGTGGTAAACCCTGGTCATTCGCGGCATGTTGCGTAGCTTCCTGTATCTCTTGTTAGTTAAACTCACGTCGAGGCCACAAATAAAGAAGCCGTGACTTCAGTATCCCGCGACCCGAGTGTATGTACTCGGCTAGGCGTAGCCGAGAGGTAGAGTATTTCGAAGTTTGGAGGGTTGCTCCGCCCCAGGTTTCCCGGGGTCGTGTAGTCTATGTCTTTGCTGCTTTCTGAACAGCTGGCGCCCAAGAAATTATAGTCTCGCAGTTTCGAAATACCCCCCGTTTCGGTGATTATTTTTGCGTTCGCGAGTCAATGAAAAGTTGTACGTGAGCGGGCACCTTGTAACGATAGATCGCTTTAGATTAAAGTACGTTTTACACCTTAAAGCATTTGGATAATTAACTCCTTCAAGCTTCCCTGACTTACTGTAGCTATCTTTCCGTCATAACTGACGGGGACCATCACTTTACATAGATATATAGAACACATATAGCTTTAAACGTAGAACTGAGAATTTGAGAACTTACTTTGAAATGTTGATAGTGAGGAGCTCCATCGGATTTCATAGAACTTCAGAACTTACTTGCTATGACACGTAGACAGATAAGATCCATCGCGTTGCTTAGAACTTTAGAACTTGCTTACTTCGACAAAGATATCTATTGGCATCTTCCGTCCTTTTGGAAGAGTTTTTAATAAACTACTTACTTTTCACGTTTGCAATATTTTTAAATGTATTCGAGGTGTAATCGTTTAAGTTTTAAAACGATTACTTAGTGTTGCTTATTATATAGTAACCCGGTTATAAACGTGACTGCATAAGATTTAATCAATATGTTCATAAGCCTGAAATTTATGCAGTTAATTGTTAGTTACTTATTGCTCAAACGGCAAAGATTCTAACAATTTCAAAATGGTTGACACTCATTAATTTTCTTAAAAATTGAAATACTGTCCAACTGCTTGCATTAAATACTATAATTAAAATTTTACCTCTTATAGATGTGTCACGTCTCGGGTCGTGGAAAATTAACCGTTTGCCGGAGCAACACGCAGCCTCGGACGTTTCGGCTCGCATAATTGCGTAGAAGACCGGGTTCTTTTTGGAACGCGGAACACTGCGCGAAAGTCACGGACGCAAGTATATAAAAAAGGGTGCTTACCTTTCAAAGTCTTAGAAACCGATAATTACTAACCTCGTTCCAGGTATCGTCGTCGGCGAGGATCGTTCTCTGATATGGTCCCTGTGTACGAGCTGTGAGGTGGAATCGACAATGGAATGAGTACCGAGGCAGGCTGATCTCTGGTGCGGATCGATGATAGAGGCGGCGATGCAGAATGGCTGTCCAGTCGGCAGACAGCAGGAGATGAGATGGTGCAGCGGTGGACGATGGAGTAGCTGCTTGTACCCACGTATTCGCGCACTAAAGAACGCAGGAAGTTCTTCCTTTCCACGCGTCGAGTTCGTTTATTCGTAGCGGAACGGCGCATTCAAATCGGATTCCAAAACGCTAGATACGAGTCCACTAGCGGACGGGGCCGCTCTAGTTTGCCGATCCAGAGATATGGAAAACGATGGATATCTTCTCCTTAGTCGAACTGTGGCTCAATGCAGCTAAGCGGAGGGCCACTCTAACTGGTCGGTAACCAAGCATAACTAAGGGTCAGAACTCCTTGAATGATTCTGGAAAACTCGTGAACTCGTGGAAGATTTCGTACCGTAATGAATTTAATTTAATATAAGGCAAGGAATGCTTTGAGAATAATGAGTGTTTGTAAATACTGGTAAAAATAAAATATGTTCTAAGTAAAGCCTAAGCTTACACTTTACTGTCATATGCTAAGAATGAATAAGTACTGGAATCCTTGTTTTAGAATAAAGCTAAAGTTAGAACTGGAAATAGCAACTTGAATTCTGAGTTAGAATAGAAACGAAATAGCAAACACCTCCAAGTGAGGTGGAGGTCCGATAAGGCCCGGAGGCATGAAAGGTACAGTCACGATGAGCTACAGTTGGCTCGATCTGTACTCGTCGAGCGCTGAGCTTGATCTTTCGGTTCATTTGCGGCTCCGCGTCCTCCTCGGATCGCGCGAGTCGCTGTGCCCTGGAGTGGGGTGTACGCTCGACACTCGCGGTGGGGCGGACGGTCGTAGCGGGGCGTATGCGGTCGGCGTGAGCTACGCGCGTCGGGCGCTCGCTCCAGCGCTTCGCTAATACTCTTGTTATGAATAATACGCTTTTTAAAATTATGATTACACATGAAATGACTTATGCTATGCTTGTGTGTTGTGTCGTGCATGTAGATAGAGTGTCGTGTGCTTAAATACTAGAATTCGCTTGGTTATAGACATGAATATAATACGAATATGTGTGCGTAACTGTAGGCGTCTCCTCATGGTGCGTAGAATGGCCTTCGTGCGGAGGCTTTGGTTGGTGTCTGCTCCAACTGTCTGATGTATGTGCGTCTAGGCGCGATCGTGTGGTCCAACTCCTTGGTGCGAGGGTGGCTGTCTTAGTTCGGCGATTGGACTGTGTTATCGTGTGTCGGTATGCTCGTCTCTGCAATGGCGGCAGGCGGTGTATGCAGCTAAGCCGGGGGGTGTAACAGGTACCGCGAGGATCGGCGGATGTCAAAGATGCATTCTGGAATTGAAATTGAATGTTCGAATTTTCTATCTACCGTTTAGAACATCTTTCTCTTGGAATGTTCAAGAATTACTCATATTCGTAAATATTGAAAACATTTTGCTTGGTTCTCTAATTTATATTTAGAATTTCCTGATAAATTCTTATTTAATTCTTATAAATAATTTTTTATTGTAGTGAACTATATAATGGGCAGTTAGAATTCTTTATGAAATAATAATAACAGAGGGAGATATTACTATTTAAAATGAAATATTAAGATTTGTTTATAATCTAATGGAATTTAATTATCTTTTGATTCAATTTCACAATGATAATCATCCATAGTTTAACAATTTTATGAGCTGTCCTCAAGAATCTACAGTTCAGTACTTATAAAATGGACGACACAACGAACAGCATAACCAAACGTAATCGAACCGATTTTTCAATACTAATCTTATCATTTTTAACTTATTCTGCAAGCTATTAAAATACCCTCCGAAAAGTATTTATTCACGTATATATACGCCTTCCACCACTGTTTACAATACGTATGTTTCATTTACTAACAAAACCGTAAGCATTATCGCTTTCCTTTACTTTTTCTAATCTTCAATTGCTTCACGTTACAGGTCGTTGAACTCGTTTTAAAATGCTCTATCGTATTACGGAAGAATGAACATACCAATTCATTTTAAAAAATGAGGGAATCTTCAAATGTCTATCATACATCCACTTACAAAGAACTATTTTCATCAACGGATGGGCCCTTTGTACTGCGCAATTTTACATCAGCAAAAATTTCTATGAAACTTATAATTTCAAGCATATTTAAGGTGCTAATTATTACTGCCCTACACTGTATATTATTATGGATGTGTCCAACACAGCAACGATGAACGAAGTTAAATTTAATATTACGATGCTAATTATATTCTTTATAATATAATTGTTTGTCTGTAATTTAGCCAAAAAACAGTGTTCACGATGTCGGCAGATGAATGTATTAGCCTTAGAATTATAAGAGCCGACAATATCGAAAGTAGAATATTTCTTTACTCCGCTGGCCAAATCACTGGAAACGTTAAGTAAAGTGCGTGCCTTTCAAAACAGTCAGATGCAAATTACGATACAACGTTTCCAAGAAATGGTACGTATCACTCTTTTTTAATTTCCGTTTTCTTCATTAAAGAAAATTTAAATAATATCCGCAAAATTTAAGGACAAAAAAGTTGTTATAATCTTATGCAACATATATGATGGTGATAAAGGATAAGTATATGGAACTGAAAATAGAAAGTAGCGAGCAGAAAAAGAAACTGATAGAACTGCAACGTAGAACGATACATCCCTCAAATGATGCTTCTATGTCAATAAAATCTGTTAAATAAAGAACTATTGCAAGCAGCAGGTATAATCAATATTACTTATGCTCAAAAGCTATAATAGAATTGGACCGAAAGGGATATAAAATAGGAATTTATATTTATACGTTCCATTCTATGCAAAGGTAAATATTTCAAAGAGAAAAAATGTATTACTTACAAATTACTTATGTTTACTGAGATCTCACTAAATCAGGCTTCTCGTCTTGCGGAACTAATCATTCATTTAACATGGAAAGGGATTGAGGAATAACAATAGGTTTTCATATTTCATATCCTTACTCAATATGTCGATTGGATCACGTAAAACATCGGATACTAATTCCATCTATACCTTGAGACCTGAAATGTATAATTGCAACAACATATTTAATACCGTTTTAATAGTATTCTTCTAATTATTTACACATATGCCTAATAAATATATGTTAATGGAATAGGTTGCTTTACCAAAGAGAAAAAGAATCTAAGGATTACAAATTTGAGTATTACATAACAAAAGTGCATTACATATATAATGTTACATGTAACAAAAGGTGAATATCAAAAAGATCATACATAAGTTGAATCAATAGTGCGGACATAGAGATACAGAAACGGCAACAATTCCAAACAATAATTAACAAAATTCACAAAGGGTGGAGTGAAAATCAATCTCCTTGATGATGATAAGAAACAAATCTTCCTCATACACTACAATATCCCAAATAACCAGCGATTGGCACACCAATAACAACGGATGGAACGACTTCCGTGGCAGAACTGAGCAAAGACTGTGCTCCTACGCAGCTCTCGTAACGGCATACTCTTAGTACTGAGGCGACACTCGCATTACTGCACTATTAATGCACTGCGATATAGCGCTCAGGCTATACGGCCGTGGCAATGACACTCTCAGCTCACCATAGCTACGCGCGTGGTAATGGCGTAGGATGACATTTATTAATGGGAAAGCTGTTTCCATAGAAATTATAAACGAATATGAAAAATGTATAAACTAAGCAGTTTATTTATTTTGATTCCAAAATAGATACACCGGCACGAAACAAAGATGTCAGAACTCGATTTTATTATTCTCTATAAACTAGCTCGGTACGGCGATTTTTTCGATAAAGTCGTTAATTACTTTATCATAAAAACATATACATTTATATTATATATATATTTTTTCAATCATCGTTACAAATTCATGCAATTGAGGGTTATATTAAATACGATGACAACATGTTATTTAAGACATTGCACAAGGTGAAGTTAGGGACGCAACGGCATGCATTATTATTTTATAAGTAATATTTTATTTTATAAATAATATTTTTAGTTTATGACGAGTTGAAAGAAATATATACGGCTCTCTTATACTTTTGTAATCAATGCGATATAAGAATATAAAACGAAGAACTATCCACTCTTGTCAGGAGTAAAAGCAATGTTTGGTATGCAAGGTTCGTTGTAACATATAATCAAGCAGTTAATATATCAAATCACAGCATATAATAAATCAGTGAAAGTATAATGATATGAATAGTAAGATAAACATATTCATTTGTTAGATGTTTATAAATTCAAATTTAAAAGTCCAAGTCACGTTTAATATATTATTGTTTAACAAGGTCATTTAATGTTGCTTCAAATAGGCGTGGAGTAATTTCATTTCTGCTGGATACGGCAAAAACACATTTGCAATATAAGCAAGGTTTCATTAGATCTGGTGGATTTTCCAAATTTTAGAAAGGGGTGATGGCAGTAATAGTTGGTTCAGTGCCGGGTGATAAACATATACAACAAGCAAAGTAACGTAAACGGATTTAAAATATTCAAGATTATGTTAATTAAACTATTACACTTTTATAATCCATGCAGAGTTTCTGTTCTTTGTAACTTACAAGGAGTCTTAAGAAAGCAACACATAGTAAAGAAGTTTGGAAACAAAGAAAGCAGGTCTTAACCTCAGATAAAGGAACCTTGGATCTGTTGGCTATCGTGGGTACCGGCGTACTGTGTTAAGGGATATGTCATTTAGTTTTAATTTTCTAAACGAGAACAATTCAAATAAATCTGGAGTCAACACATTGGAAGAAAATTCTTCCAGTGAAAAATGCTCTATGCAGTACAATAACAGGTTCACATCCCTTTGATAATCTACAGAAAATCTTATGCCATTTTACTCGATTTACTAGAATCGAAACTATGAAACATATTAGGTGGTATTTCTGCAACTGCTACCGCAAATACACACACACACGCACACATTATTATATGGATAAATTGTAGAATTTCATTTGTAATTGATAATTAGATCATAAACATTTGTATGCTTTTATCAGAAATTTAAATACGTCAAAATTGCAGCACGCAGGTGTGTAAATATCACTTTGCGATCTCATTTCATTTTGGCAGTTATACTTATATATAAGCATCCATTACGGCATAAAGCTTGATAATCTTTCAACTATAAAATAATTATGAAACATTAGACTTTTTGCTGGCGTTGGTCTATTTTATCATTTTCGGATCTTGTGAAGCAGCTAGAACTATAATAACAAAGTACTTTATATCTTTTTTCATTGTTTCCAATGAAAATATTAAATATGAATAACTATGTTAATTTTATTATAAATGTATGAGTAAAGTTCAATCTACATATATAAATATTTTCAAATGCAATTTATTTAATTTTTGTTATTTAGCTTTACAAAATATATTGTAAAATATATAAAAATATATAAAATATATAAAAATATATTTTACTTTAGTTTTTTTAATATTTTAAATATTTTATATTAGCATATTAAACTTTTACAAAAAGTAACAAAATTTTTATAAGTAGGAATAATTTTTCCTTAATTAGTTAATATGTCGGTTCTTTTTAAGAAGACGGTGTTTAATTTTTCAAAGTAAGTTTCGACTTTAAATTGACCATTGAATACACTAATTTCATTGTTTTTCGTAAGTCACCGCTAATTTTTAACTTTCCTATTACGGCTTTGTCGATGCAAGTTTTAATTGTCCGAAAGATATATAATATTATGTTATTAGTAAAATTATTTTGCATTTCTAATTAATTTGAACGTAAAAAATATATTTCTTCTATGAGAAAGCATTGCGAGAAAATTTTGAGAATCCATTGTTAATGTTGTACCTTGTGGTTGACTAGGTTCTCCTCTCCCTGCCTTTTTACCATTTTTAAGATCCAAAATGCGTGTTCCAGCTCTGAGACCTTTAAAATTTTGCGAAATTTGCATACTGCAAATTTTTGCAAAAGTGATATTAATTGACTCTTGAATTATGGTTGCTTGGGCAATCAATCAGACTGATCTATGATGTGCTGTAATGTACGAAGACTAATAAATTTTTTTTAACATAATGAACAATAGATAGTATTTGAGCTTACAGTTTTGTTAACAAACTCGCTGGTTAAATTAGTTTCGATGATAATTAATATTTGTATGATCTTTTCCTCAAATTTATCTGTATAATTTGTTCGTTCCTTTAAATTGTCATATATAATTATCCAAATCTATACGTTGCAAATTCTCCTCTAGGGAGGAATCAGGCAACAATTTATGTTATCAATAATATTTATATTCTGTAAAATAAATTGGTTTGTTTACTAAAATATAAATTATACATTCATATATTAATTATAAACCTTTATTTAATTATTCACACCTGGATTACAGGCATAATCAGATTATATACATAATGGATTACAGGTAAAATCAGACATTCCTACAGCTCTTTAGTATTGCATCATAGATTTAAGACTGATTAGTAACAGATTTACTGTTTTTGCAAAATAAAAGTGTACATTGCATCACCCATTACTTCCAGCGTCTCACTATAATTTTGTGATTCTGGCTGGTGTTGCTTGTGGTTAAGGATCCATAAATTATCGACGACTGGAGTTACCAACAACCGATAACGTATGCTACCTTAACGGCTGGTGTAACCAATAGTAGGTAGTTCAAGACTTATCAACGACCACAGTTGCCTGCGGTCGATAACTCACGATATATCGACGGTAGGTGATGCATGCAGTCGACAACTCATGATATTCTAATGGCTGGTATTGCCAATAGTCGGTAATTCAAAAACTATCGACAGATGGTATTGTCAGCTATCGGTAATCTATCTCTTACTTGGCTTAACTTAATCTAATATCCTCTAACCTTAATTTAAACCAAGCTAACCCCAGTTACACCTAATCTGACATAACCTGCCTTCACTCAAATCTAATCTAACCTAAAACAATGTAACTTTACATCTTTCAAACATGGACAATTCAAACCTACACTTTCTTAAATCTGACCCAACATAACCGAGCAACCTACAAACATTCCCAAACATAACCCAACCTAACCTAACCTAGCGTAACCTACCTAATATAACGTAACCACACTTCCATCTCGGGACGAAAGCAACCTTCGCAACTTTATCAGGGATGAGGCTATGTAGTAAGCCTTCCGCAGTTACGGAGTGGCAGAGATCCGCTCCGATTGAACGCATACTCACGTAATGTAACGTAATGATTGGCGGTTTCAATCGGAGCGGAGCCGCATCGAATACAGGAGTGCCTTCGGCTAAATGAAATCGAACAGTCGGAAAAAAATAAAACTTTACTAAAAAATCGTACGGAAATTAGATATTTCGACGCGCATCTAATATGCATCTAAGTAAAACGTAATTCGAAAAATGCGAAGGATAAAATGAAATATTCACCAATATTTGACATATATAAATCAACGGATGCAAGGGAGAACACTCGATCTCGGGGTAGCGTGACAGGGGCACCATCCTGAAGTAATCGTATAACGCCGATTCCGGGATCGTGCAGAGAGGAAATGTGGAGGGTAGAGAGCATAAAATAATAACGTAACTAAAGAGAAAGAAAAAGAAAAACTGTGGAAACATTGCATTTAATGAGAGAAAATCCTAGAAATATCAAACAACAATTATATACCATACCGTAAGGGCAAGGTACAACGAAATAGACGATATTGCGAGAGAAAGTAAAAAAATTGAGAAACTTAAAAAGAAAATAATAATTTAGATTGAACGAATTAATATCAGTGATTCCGGAAAGCTTAATGGAAAACGCATGACTACGAATCAGTTAGAGTATAAGACTGATGCTGATCGCGGTTCGAGTGGCCCTGGAAGTCCTTCGCCCGCATCACGGCAGGCAATAGATTGGTGGAGGGCCTGCAGCCGCCCCCCAACTCGCACCCGCGGCGTGAGCGAGGCTGCTGTGCATATGCTGCTGAGATGTACTGCCAGCTCATAATTCGGAATCAGCCCCATCGGGCTCTGGAAGATTAAAGGTTGGGCAAGCGGATCGGAGCCCTCTGTCGATGACACAAAAGGAGAGGAAAATAGAAAAGGATATGAAATATGAATGAGAAAAAGAAAGCCTCGGAAGGAAGCACAGACAGGAAAGAAGAAGCATCAGGAGCCGAAGTAAGGGAACCAAAAAGAAAGAGCAGGATAATGAAAAGTCTGCCGATAAGAATAACGTTTACATTTTCAAATAGAAGAATAGGCAGCCACACATTAGACATAATGATAGATACTATTAGCGAGGATATGGCGAAGCTAATGGCATATTAGAAAACGTTAAGGGGAAACATCAGGCACATAAAAAAGAACGTTACCGAAGCTTTAATTCTCCGGCCTACAGAAAAGCGTTGGTAGAAAAGAACGAGAAACGAATATGGAATTGAGAGTTCTACAAATCGATCTGAACAAATGCCGAATCGCGCAAGAAATCATGCAGAGAACGTAAGAATACTGACTGCAAGATGAGAACGGTGACACTCCGATATGGATAACCGGCGTTAATGGAAAATATTTCACATATGGCACCACATACTCCTCGACCGGAATCGTTCATGCAATGGTCGAAGGAACAAAAGCTATTAGCTGCTACTTCTCGCCGAACAGGAACGGAAAGAAATCGAAGAATATATAAACTAAATTGAGGTTAACATGGAAAAAGCAGGGAAAGCAAACAGAATAATGATCGCAGGTGACCTGAACGAAAAATCGGTAATCTGAGGTAGTAAGAAGAACAACCATAGAGAGGAAAATCATCAAACTGGCTCTAAGAAACGATCTAATAGCGATGAATCCGAAAGAAGACTATACATACTTTAAGAACCGAAACAAATCAAAAATAGATATATATATATATATATATATATATATATATATATATATATATATATATATATATATATACACATATATATATGTAAGCGATCGCGTTTCATAGTGTCTGCGTACCAAAGCATTACAATTCCCATGCATCATAGATCGTGATCGCGCATTTCAATTCAACGTTTCAAAGTAGGTAAGATGTATGCAATGATTCTATGCAATGCGTTACGTTTATCTGCTTCCACGCTTCAAAGGAATGTGAATCCTAAAGTTGCTTTCGATAGGTTAGCATTTCTAGATGTCTTCGTGTCGACGAAATAGAGATCTAATGCTTCATTCAACGCGACGTCGCAACTCATTTCAATGGTTCATAGTAAATTACAATGTTCTATGCAATATGTTATATTCATCTGCATCTAGACTTTAGGAGAATGTGAACTCTACACTTGCTTGCAACAGAATATCGTTTCCAGATCTCGACGTGTCCAAGAAACACATTTCTCATACTTCATGCAGCGCGATGTCCTATCCCATTTCAACGTTCCGAATTAAGTAAACTGTAATCTTCTATATATAGCATTACAATTATCTGCACCTACACTACAAAAGAATGTGAATTCTACAGTTCCATGCAATTGAATGGTGTTTCAGATCTCAGTGTAAAAGCAATAGATTTCTACTGCTACCTCCAACGCAATGAAGCATCTCATTTCAGCGTACCAAAGTAAGTAAGCCGTATCCTTCTATGCATAACATTATGCTTGTTTGCTTCTGCACTTCAAAGGAATCTGAATTCTACAGTTTTTTTTGAATGGGATGGCGCTTCATAGTTTCTGTGATTTATAGCATAGGAGATCTAATCTCCATGCAACGCGATGGCGCATGTCATGCCAACGTTTCAAAGTACGTAAGCTGTAATCCATGCATAGCGTTATGGTTATTTGCTTTATATATATTATAATATGTACTAAATAAGTTTGTAAATTCTACACATCCATGCAACAGGATGGCGCTTCACATTGTCTACGTCTCAAAATTATAGATTTATAATACTCCATGCAAAGCGATAGCCCACCGCTTTTCAACGGTTCATAGTAAGTAAACTGTAATCCTCTATGCTTCGCATTATGCTTATCTGCTTCTACATTTGAAAAGAATGTGATTCTATGGTTGTCTGTGTTGGATTATTTTACACGTCAACGGTGCAACAAAAGTGAATCTTGTGTTAGGAAATATAATCCAGTATATAAACTGTAAAATAGTTCTATCAGTTCGAGTAAGGTTCCCGACTGTTTATACCTAGAGAACTGAAAGAATAACACGTGCAGACTTTGCGTCGTCAATTCTCTTTTGGTTGGGAGGACCATAAATTTCCTATGCGGAATCCGCAAAATTAGTAGAGCTTTTAAAGCGTACGGACGTGCCTTCAAACTTTAGGTATAATGTTAAAGACTATAAAGAACTCTGTGCAGCTTTTCATTTATTATTACTATCAATAATTCAATATTAATGAACGTTTATTCTACCAATCCATGCAACGGAATGGCGCTTCATAGTGTCTGCGTGTCAAAGCAATGGAGTTCTATTGCTCCATCCAGTGCGATTGCGCAACTCATTCCAACGTTTCAAAGTATGCTGTAATCTTCTATGCATAGTATTATGTTTATCAGCTTTGGCGTTTTAAAAGGATGTGAATTCAACGCTACATACAACAGAATGGCGCTTCATAGTATCTGCGTGTCAAAGCAGTAGAGTTCTAATGCTCCATGCAATGCGATGGCGCACCGAGTTCAACGTATCAAAGTATGCAAGCTGTAACCTTTTATGCATAGCATAATGCTTACCTGCTTCTACACCTAAAAAGAATGTGAATTCTACATATCCATGCAATGGGTATTCGCATGATAGTGTCTGTGTGTAAAAGCAGTGGAGTTCTAATGCTCTGTGTCATGCGCTAGCGCATCACATTTCAACGTATCGAAGTAAGTAAGCTGTAGTTTCTATGCTCAGCATTATGCTTGGCTGCTTCTACACTTCGAAAGGACGCGAACAGTAGTAACTACTAACGTAGTAACGTGGTGGAATGATATTATAAGCTGGGGACGTGGTTAGGGCACTCTCTCCGGTTACACATCCGAATCTTGTTTTTTGAAGATTTAAATCTGTAGAAACGATAGGGCGACTCAAGCGCCGAGGAACAGGTCGACTGGCGCTGGACGATAAAAAGTTGCATCGGCTAGTTGTAGATTTCTCGGAATCTTGATAGCCGAATGATCAATGAGTTGATCGGGAATGAATGATGAGATATTTGCGACTGTAAGAAAGGAGAGATCTCGTTCATAATCTCTGACCCTTGCTTTAAAGGTTGCCGTGGTGGAGTGTTTTGCTATTGTGTACATTGTGTTTAGAACAGCGGTGGGTACGGAGCAGCGTTTTCTTGGAATGCCGAGATTCGCGAGATTAAAAGGTAAATTTGTGTGGTTACGAGTAATTCATTCGTGACTGAATAGACGACAAACACGTTTTGATGTCCCCCTTACTTCCGTGCCTCAACATCCTGAAGTCATTCGGACGTTGAAGATTCTTCGTTCGTTATCGGTTCTTGTTATTCGTGTGGAGTGATGGTTGGCGGTTTAAAAGTAGTCTGTTTCCAAGTGCCTTGCGCTTGGTGAAGTATTGTATGCTATTGCTTGTTACGTATGCGACAGGGACCCCTGTGGCACAGGCTATATTTGTGTCCCTTGCGCCAGCAATTCACGCATAGTGAAGCCTTTTCGACAGCTGCCTTGCGGTCCTGGATTGAGAGCCCGTGAAATTCTTCACATGCCCAGATGCTGATTCTTCCGTGCCATACTGAACACTTTTGGGTTCCTATGATTGTCCTGCTTGTCCAGCTTTCGGTTTAATCGCCATTACAATGTCCTTGTGACAAGAACACCTGGTTCGCGTAGTACGTTGATTCGTGGAGCGTGAATGGTCCGATGGTTTTCTGTTAACTCGACTTGCGGCTGAACTTGCTTTTGCGTTCATCTCTGGTACACAGTTGGCTCGTTTCTCCAGAAACTCTAGAGTATATATGTAAGGCGGCACCTTGTTGTCCTTTACCGTGAGTTGCCATTGGAACAATGTATTAGCATTTATCTTTGTTCGTATGATAGAAAGTAGAAGTGTTCCATTGCGAGATATTTTTTTGCGGAATTTTTCAGTGCGCGAAGATGTTGGTTGATGGTGTCGACGATATTGCCTAATGTTTCTGCAGTATCTCTTGGCACTTTTGGGATATATTAGATTGTATCACAATGTTTAAAGGCAACCCGTCTTATACATTCGAATTTACTTTTCAGTAACTCAATCGCGTCGGTGTAATTTGCATACGTTGTGCTAATTATTCGTTGCACACAGCGGCCGTTCCAGTTAATGTCGGCGGCAGGTATTGCAATTTTTGAACTGGAGTTAGGTTGTCGTTGCGATCGATGATCGATGAGAATACAATATATAATGATACTCAATTCTCGTATGTTCCATCGAATGTTGGAAGTTGTATTTCTGGTAATTTAATGGCATATGGGATGGTTGAGAAAGTGGCCGATGATTCGAACGTGTTTCGCCTCGCCTTCGGAAGTCTTCTCTTGATTAAGGATTCGGCACGAGTTATGATAGAGAAGTAGTTGTTTTGAATATTGTAGCGATGTGACGTTTCTCTTTCGTGTAATTCTTCGAAGCCAAATTGGATGTCAACGAATTTCTTCCATGTTTCAGTTAACGCGTAAAGGTGGGTTTTTGGTAAACGTATGTCCGGTTGTTCTGATCCTTTTGCATGTGTTTAGAAGTCGCAGTGGTGGAAGTGAAGGCAGTGGTGTTACCAAATATGGTACCGCATTTACGCAGCAGGGAACTGAGAATAATTTCATAAGGATTGGACTGAGCTTGTTCGAGCGATCGGGTTGTCATCGTGGTATATGGATAAGAAAGGAATTGACGAATAAACGAGTCTACTTTTTCGATGTGAAGCTATCAGGTTTGTTGGGATCTGCCATTATATCTGGATCCGCTGGGATGTCTGACTTGTTGCTGCTGAGAATCTCAATTTGTCCTGGAGCATTGGCCTGATCACAGGCTTGATTCTTCGGTCGCTGAGTGTTGATTGAATGACACTGCAGTTCGGGCACTCACATCACTGATTTTAACTGTTCGTTTTTATAACTCGCGGTCTGCCGGATTTTGAATCAGGCTCGAATGATCAAAATGGCTCATTTTCAGTTGATAAACCAATGAAGGGCGTAAATCTTCGTCAAGAACCTTTTCGTCGCCGTTACAACGTGCACTCTAATACATGTTACAGTAATAGGGAAGGAGGTAGATACAATTTGAATGGACGATTCCTTAACAAACAATTATATTTAAATGAAAATGCATTAACAAATATTTAGTGTTGTTCATGTTCCCTGACGTGTCTGAATCTGAATTCCTACTAAGTTCATCAGCCATGAAGTCCGACTCCTTTAATGTGAATTCGTGTCGAGGAGTGATCAAGGGTGTTGCAATTTGATGAGACGTTATTGGTGGAAAATCTGTAAATTTGCTTCTTTCTAGGAAACTGAGAGGAGAGAAGAAGGCGCGAAGAGTGGGACCATGGTTTGTAGATCAGTTGCAACTGATGTGAGGAGCAGGAAATAAAACAAGAAAACGGCCAGCTACATGGTATACACAATTTGAAGATTCACTACGAAGACTTGATTTTCAAATTTATGATGAGACGACATTTTGTTGCTTTACAAGTTTATTTCTGCTGTGTTTAATAGGGATTTTGCAGGATTTGTGAAATAAGGGGTTTGGTAGCCAGATGTATCGTTGAGTGAATTATGACGAGGGTCCGAACAAGGATGAATGGCTTAAATATTATAGCATGAACCGCATGTTTGTCGCAAGACATAATGCATGCAACATTACAATACTACTGCTTTGACATGCAGACACTACGAAGTGCCATTCCGTCGCATGAAATTGTAGAATTCGCATTATTTTGAAGTGTAGAAACAGATAAGCAATATGTTATGCAAGGAAGATTACAGCTTACTTACCCTCAAACGTTGAAGCAGTATGCTCCATCGTCTTGCATTGAGAATTAGACTACTGTTGTTTTAACACGCAGATACTACGGAGCGCCGACCCCTTGCATGGAACTGCAGAATTCACAGACCTTTAAAGTATAAAAGCTGATAAGCATGCTGTTATGCATAGAGGAATACTGGTTCCTTACTTCGGAACGTTAATATAAGATGCGTCATCACACTGCATGTAGCATTAGATCTTTACTGTTTTTAGTCCTGGACAATATAAAATCCTATCCCGTTGCAAAGAACTGTAAAATTCACATTATTTTGCAGTCTAGATAAGGATAATGCGATTCATAGAATACTACAACTTACTTGCTTTAGAATGTCGAAAAGTGTTTAGCCCTGAATTGCATATGGCATTAGAATTATATTGCTTGGACACGTAGACACTACGTAGCGCTATTCTGTTCCATGGAAATGTATAATTCACAATCGTTGGAAATGTAGAAGCAGATAAGCATAATGCTTTGCTTAGAAGTTTTAACTTACTTACTTTGAAAATTTGGAGTGAGATGCGCATTTGAATTGCATGGAGTATTAGACCTCTTCTGTTTTGACAAGCATACTCTGTGCAGCGCCATCCCGTTGTTTGCAGCCATGATTTATATTGCCCTTCCAAGATTTTTCATCAAACAAGGTTTCTCAGGTCTTATCATGAATATAAGCTGTGGAACCCAAAATTCGTAAATACTTTACTTTTGGCTTATTATTAAGCATCATTTCAAATGGCGTTTTACTTTGTTTTAAAGCCTTTGTTGGGCTTAAGTTTATTAAATACGTCGCAGCTAAAGCTGCTTCCCCCCAAAACACTTTATTTAAACTAGTACCACTTATCATCGTGCGTGCCTTTTCTGTTATAGTTCTGACCATTCTCTCAAAAACACCAATTTGGGGGGGGGGGGGGGTCGTGGAACTGTTGGATGGTAACTAGTACCTTTTTCTACATAATAATCTTTTGTCTCACTTGACAGATATTTTCTGCCATTATCGCTACACAAGTGAACAATTCTTAAATTAAAATGAGCCCCGCTTTTAGTTACAAAATCTTTAAATGTAGAAAATATTTCTGATCTATATGTAATCAGATATGTTACACGGTAAAGTGTATATTCGTCCACCAACAGGAGAAAATAATTCTTTCTGTTAATAGTTGAAGGAATAATAAAACCACATACATCTGAATAAATAATAAACAATTTCTGCAAAATTTCAGGTGCAGTCTTCGCATTATTTGCGAAGCTCAAAAAGAAATCTGCCAAATATTCAGCAATGACACCTTTCGCAATCCTCTCTGCTTTCCTCCAATTTTCAGTTATTTTTTATTTTTGCTGGAATGGGGTCACCAATAATTATCCAATTCGCTTAACAGTGCACAAATTCTCAATTGTCATATACTGTAGCGATCACCCATATTTCTCTTTCTTTCTTAAGGAAAGGTTTATATTCACCAATAACGTTTCATTTATAGTTTAATCACTTATTTATACTTCTGATATTACACTTATAATCACATAATCAGATACACGAAAGTTATCACTAAAGAGAATATCTACTAAAATGTTAATACTATTAAAATACGCAAACTCAGTCCATAACCTATTGAATTATGGGTAAATATAAATGAAATGCTGTCAAAAGTTCTTTATAGTCTGTAACATTATTCTTAAGGTTTGAATGTACATCTTTACGTTTTAAAAAAGCTCTAATAATTGTAAGGACTCCGCATAGGAAACATAGGGCCCTCCTTCTTAAAGAAATAGACGACGCAAAGTCTGCACGTGTTCTCTTTTCAGGCCACTAGGTATAAACAGTCATGTACCCTACTCAAACCGACAGAACTATTTCACAGTTTATATACTGGATTCTATTTCCTAACTCAAGATTTATTTTTGTTTCTCCGTTGACATGTGAAATAATCAAACAGCAGTATGCTGTTATGCATAACATCATGTTTATTAGCTTCTACGCTCCAGAAGAATGTGAATTCTACAGTTTCATGCAACAAAAAGGCGCTTTCTAGTATCTGAGTGTCAAAGCAATAGAGTACTGATGCTCCATTCAATGCAATGGCACATCCCATTTCATCGTGTCAATGTAAGTTATTTGTATTCTTCTATGCATAATATTATACTTATCTGCCACTACACTTCAAAAGAATCTTAATTCTACATGTCCATGCAAGAAGATGGCCCTTCATGCAGTCTGCCTGTTGGAACAACAGGGTCCTATGCTCCATGATATGTGGTGGCGAATCTCACATCAATGTTTCCGAGTAAGTAAGCTGAAACATTTTGTGCATAGGATTACGCTTGTCAGCTTTTACACTTCAAAGATATGTGAATTCTACAGTTTCTTGAAACGGGATTACGCTTCGCATTGTCTGCGTGTCGTAACAATAGAAGTCTAATGCTACATGCAATGTAAGGGGCCACTTCATTTGAACGTTACAAACTTTGGAAGCTGTAACCTTATATGCATAGCATTCTGCTTATCTGCGCATGCTCTTCATAAGAATGTCAATTCAACAGTTCCATGCAACGGGATCCGTTTGCATAGTGTCTGCGTGTCAAAGAAGTAGGGTTTTAATGCTTCATGCCATGCGACAGCGCATCTCATTTCAACGTATAGGAGTAAGTAAGCTGTAATCTACTATGCATGCCATTATGCCGTCTGCTTTTACTCTAAAAGAATGTAAGTTCTACAGTTCCATGCAACACGAAGGAGCTTCATAATGTCTACGTGTCAAAGCAGCGGAGTTCTAATGCTCCATACAATACCGGGTTGAATCTCATTCCAACGTTTCAATCTAAGTACACTGCAATCCTCCATGCATTATGCTTATCTGCTTGTACACTTCAAGAGAATGTGAGTTCTACAGTTCCCTGCAACGGGATGCAGCTCTACAGTGTCTGCGTTTCAAAACAATAGGGTTCTAGTGTTTCATGCAATACCACAGCTAATTTCATTCGAACCTTTCAAGGTGAGTAATCTGTAAACTTCTATACAAAGCATTATGCTTATCTGCTTCTACACTTCAGAAGAAAGTGAATTCTACAGTTTCAAGCAACGGGATGGCGCTTTACAGTGTCTGCGTGTCAAATGAGGAGAGTCCTAATGCTCCATGCAATGCGATGGCACATCTCATATCAAAGTTTCAAAGTAAGTAAGATGTAATCGTGTATGCGTAGCATTATGCTTATCTGCTTTTACATTCCATAATAATGTGAGTTCTACAGTTTCATGCAACGGGATGGTGCTTCACAATGTCTCTGCGTCAGTACTACTGTACTAATGCTCCATGCATTGCGATGGCTCATCTCGTTTTAACGTTTCAATCTATGTCATTTGTAATCTTTTATGCATGGCGTTATACATATCTGCTTCTATAATTTTAGAGAATGTGAACTCTACGGCTCCATGCGACTGGATGGCGCTCCATACTGTCAGCGTTTCAGAACAGTAGAGTTCGAATGCTCCATGCAATGCAATGTCGCATCATATTTCAACGATTCAAAGTGAGTAAGCTGCAATCTTCTATAAATAGCATTATGCTCACCTGCTTGTATACCTCAAATGAATGTGAATTCGGCAGTTCCATGCAGGGTATGATACTTCGTAGTGTCTGCTTGTCAAAAGCAATGGAGTAATAAGGCTCCATGCAATGCGATGGCGCATCTCATTTCAACGTTTCGAAGAACGTTAGCTAGAATCTTCTATGCATAGCACTATGCTTATTTGCTGAAGCTCTTGAAAAGAATGTGAATTATACAGTTCCATGCAACAGGATGGCGGTTTAAAGTGCCTGTGTGTCAAAGCAATGGTGTTCTCTTTCTCCATGCAATGCGATGGTGCAAACCATTACAACGATTCAAAGTAAGTGAGATATAACTTCGTACGCTTTGCGTTTTGTTGATCTGTTTCTACACTTCAAAAGAATGTAAATTCTACAGATAACTGCATCGGGGTGGCGTTTCATGGTGACTATGTGTATAAGTAATAGATTTCTAATGCTGCATGCTGTGTGGTGGAGTGTCTCATTTCAACGTTCGAAAGCAAGAATGTTGTAATGTCCTATGTATCGCATTATCCTTACGTACTTCTTCACTTCAAACGAATGTAAATTCGACTGTTCCTTGCACCGGGCTGGGGCTTCATATTGTCTGCTTGTCAAAGCTGTAGTGATCTAATGCGCCACGCAATACGATGGCACATCTAATTTCTACGTTTAGCACGTTGACGCCAGCGTGCATTACAGGTTGGTCACACATGTCTATTTCGTGAGCCGGCGTGCATCACGATGGGTCGAACTTATATTTCACATAGTAGATAGTACCAAATAGGTTTATTTTAGCATTATAAACAGACATTGCAATTAATATTTAATATTAATTATATAATTAATATTAAATATTAATATTAAATTTAAAAAATATTAATATTAAATATTAATATTATATATAATTAATATTTGAAAGATGACAAATCAATATTATAAATCTAACATAATTATTTAATTTTTTTATGTAATTTTTCATAACATGTTGGGTAGAGTTCCGGTTGGCCCTTACATCGGTTAAAACAGGTTTTTGCTTTTATCGTCTTATTCGTGGCATACTGGCTACCATTTATTCTAGACATACGCCTATAACATTCTTTACATCGTTATCTCGTTTTTCTCGCGCATCCTTGGAAATATGTATGTTTACCGCAGGAAATATGTATGTTTCTTGGGCACTGCTTCACTTTCAGATGACGTATGTTCACAATGATGGTCCACTGTACTGAGGAAATAATCAATAACTTTTTCGCGGAAGTTTAATATTTTCATACCTTCGATACTCCATTTTCTACGTATATAGCAGGCATTGACGAGAGAAGTCCCGCATACTAGTTCGATAAATATTTTTCTATACCACTTTACTGTTCTGCGTAATCAACTGTAATAAGAAGACATCTGGTCAGATGGTCAAACCCCTTCTTAGCTTTGTTATAAAGGAACACTGTTTCCGGCTTTAACTTATTATTACTACCCTGGACAATAACACATTTGTGGTTTTCAGAAGTGGCTACCATGCATACCCAATCTTATCTATCCACATAAAGAATTAAAGCCGCTCCGATTTTGAAAATACATGAAGCCACTCCGTTGCAGTTTCCGTTTGGCCTGCAGCAGAAGAAATTTTGTATTGATTTTTACTCTATCAAATAAATGATACTTTTTGCAGAAGTTTCGCAGCCAAAGGGACACAAGTATATAAATTATTTGCGTATAATACGCGGCTTTCAAATAATAATTCACCCTCCAACGTCATAACTACAGCATGCGCATGTGCTTTCGCTATTCAAGTTGCATTATTTCCGACGCAAATAAGAATGTTATGCGTGTATCCATCCGGAAGGCATAGTTTACAAAGTTTTATATCATATTTATTCCGCTTTCCTGGGATATATTGGCAAAAACTGTGGCGTCCTCGCCATGGAACCATGATTCCGTCGATTACAATATTTTTACCGGACTTAACACGTTGAATGCCAAGTCAGTCCCCAGGGACTGACGGTGAACTTTCCGTTCAGGCGGCGTCAGTCCCCAGAGACTGACAATCGACTTTTCGTTTGGACAACGTGGATTCTAGAGACTGACAGCGAACTTCTTGTTTTATCGTAAAGTTTGATTGTAAAGGGTTAAACTATTAATGACAATTAAAAAATTGATATTAATATTTAATATTAAATAAATAAATAAATAATTGTGGTAATAATAATAATAATAATAATAATTGTGGCTGTGATTTGCACATATTACAGTATGTAGTAACTTTCTTCGTTATTTTCCTCGCTAACTGGCGTCCGAACATTTTTGAGTTTGTGCTGTAACATTCAACACAATATTTTCGTACTTCATGCGCTTTTCCTTCCTTCTTATGAAATTTGTGAATTCGTCTACTTGTATCGACCCTAATTGGGGTTTATTCATGTAAATGTCGTGTGAGAGCATTTACCAATTGGTTTCGGAATGTTGTAATTGACATCTTTCCTCCTGTTACATTTTGGAACATATGTAACGCATTCACGACGGCAATATTCAAAAGAATGTCGAATGCCAGTTTTCTATACCATTTTAGTGACCTTCTAAGTGGACTGCTGTAAGCACCCGCTTGAACAGACAGATCAATCGCTGTTTTACCTTTATTATAATTAATAATAATTTTTGGTTTGCAGGATACCCCTGTTGTTGTTGTTACAAATTTCATTTCGTCAGAATCCTTGATCGAAAGAACTAAAACATCCCTTTTGCCTTTCCATTCCATGATTGTAATCCCTCTACTGTTTTCTTGAATAATGACTCCTCCGCGTCGCTGTTTGGCTGTCACAACTTTACTTGGCTTGCCTCTTCGATTTAGTCGAAGAGTACCAACCAA
This sequence comes from Xylocopa sonorina, assembly GCF_050948175.1. NCBI lineage: Eukaryota > Metazoa > Arthropoda > Insecta > Hymenoptera > Apidae > Xylocopa > Xylocopa sonorina. The sequence goes on from NW_027490095.1 coordinate 1,679,235, forward strand.
ATGCGTATTTTTTGTTATGAGTTTGTTTGCTAAATCCACACTCGTATAATAATTATCCGTGTATAAAGTATAGCCTTTGTGAAACACATTTTCACATAAATTCATGACAACATTTGTGGGTGCTGTATTTTTTTTATCTAATGATTGGCCGGTATAAATGCAAAGATTATATGTGTAATGATTATCACAGTACAATTTAAGTATTTTTATCCCATATCTATGCTTTTTTGGTTTCACGTACTGTCTAAATATGATCCGTCCACGGAATGGTTTTACCGTCTCGTCGATGCATAATACTTCAACGGGATCATAATATTTTTTAAAATTTATATTTAATTCTTTTATTAAAAATTCAACCTTTGAGAGACGGTTGGAAGCATCCACTTTTGTATTGTCGGAAAAATGCAATATTCTCAACAGAATTTGAAATCTGTCTCTACTCATAATTTTCCGCGGGAATGTTTGAATAAACAATGGATCCTTAGACCAATACAGATGCAAAGATGGGAGCTTTACCTATCCCACCCATAAAACCACTCCAAAAAACCTCTTTATTTCATCCTTACCTGTTGGCACTCACTTTTCAACACGTTTGGAAGCGATTGTTCTTTGTGTCGCATAAATATTTGTTCGTTCGCTTATATGTTGAAATAGTTTATACGTCACATAAAGGCCGTAAAAATCTTCCACTGTGCTGCAATTTTGCATTTCTTCATGAGCGAGTTTGGCACCATGGGGACTTGAGAAAGGTATAATGTTTGGCTGGTTGCCTCGCGAATCAAACCAATCATTTGGATCACATGTTTCAGTATTCCTTAGTGAAATACTAGATGAACTGTCACTATCTGAAGATGGTAGTGGTATTACACGCTGACATTTGCGTGGTACAAATAGCTTACTCGAGGAGACACTATTTGTTCGTCCTCTCAACATTTTTAGTTGATGGATACCAAAACTGTTTCAAAATAGTCACTATAAAACTGAATTCTATCTGCTGCAATAGATCTTTATTCTCCCGTGGCTTTTTTCAGAATGACTCTCACCTTGTATTTGCTCTTTCGCCTCTCTGGCATTCCCCATCCCATTATGTTATGTTTATACATTGTAAAAAAATGCATTGCTTGTATCATTTCGACAGTCCAAACGAAACGGATACAGTGTATCAAAGTTATCGTTTGTTTATACTCATCAGTCAAGTGTTCGGCTTCAAGTGCTCACGCGCTGTCGCCTGAGCGAGAAGTATAGCAAGATCGGCGTAGCACTCAACGTGTTAACAGTATTTTCGAAAGTGTAGACAATTGCATTCACAATAATTCTAAGTTTATACTAACGGTCGTCAGTCCTAGCCGTGGAAATGATGGTGAAATGAAAATATTTAAGTATGGATATAAACCGAGAGTTCTAATGCTTCATGCAACGCGAGAGCCCACCTCATTTCAACGTTTCAAGGTAAGTTATTTGTAATGTTCTATGCTTTGCATTATACTTAACTGCTACTAAGTGTAACGTCGTGCGTAGCGCCTGCCACTCATTCCACACATGAACCTTTTCGCACTTCGGTCATCAATCTCTGGGCTCAGGCAACCTGCCGCGCTCGCCTACAGCACCGGCAACCGGCAGCTGTTACGCACGCACACCTGCACGCGCTCACACGCACCAAGCACTGCTGTCTTACTCGAACCGACCGGTATACGTGGCTCGTTCACACCAGGCATTGCTGTTTCAATCTCACCGATGAGCACTACTGTCTCACTACCTCTGACGAGTATATATGCCTCGCTCGCACCAAAGACGAACACCCTTGTCTATCTCGCACAAGTAATTTCGTCCTACTAAAAGGCGGAGTCGCAGCCCATCACCTCAATGGGGACTCTTTCAATTCAGGGAACCGACTTTACCAGAACCTGTATTCTACTTTTAAACGTCTTACATGCATATATATATATTACATCCGGACTAATGTATTAATGCATATAAGAATTCATAAATCCATGTTACACACGTTAAGAATGCAAGAGACGAACAACACACACGTAATTGTAAGTTCATACTATACTACTTTATTATACTATTTCATAAGTTAAACGCGAAAGACGCGCCGATAGTCCCACCACGAGATGCGAGTCCCCATGCGCTGGACTGCATGCACCTCGCAACGATCCGTTAATCCCCCACACGCTGGACCACATGCTTTCATGCTTTTTAAGTAAATATTTCAAACTGGTATAAATATTAATACATATTCTATATTTTAGTTAATTCTAAATACAATATCTCCTTAAGATACTCCATTACATCTAAAATCCTATCTAGTTTCATATCATTTCATGATGTTTTAATTAAATATTTGAAATTGGTTTATATAATTACACTTATCATATATTTTAGTTACTTGAAAATAGATCATCCCATCTAAATAAAAATAAATATCTATATATTATATAAGTCGATCATATATATTCTTGGTCTCAGTTCGCTTTCTTTCCATCGAGGCTTGCAAATCCCTCTTCGTTATTCTTGTAATTCGTACTTTGGAAGGTATATTGTACGTATTGACAGTCCAACGCTGAAAATATCTCAATCTCTTCTGCTTTACGCAACGTTCAGGTCACCCGCGATTATTATTCTGTTTGATTTCTCTCCCTTTTCTATGTTATCCTCAGTGTGGTTTATATATTCTTCGATTTCTTTCCGTTCCTGTTCGGCGAGAAGTGGCTGCTTATAGCTTTTGTTCCTTCGACCATTGCATGAACGATTCCAGTCGTAGAGTATGAGGTGCCATATGTGAAAGATTTTCGATTAACGCCGGTTATCCATATCGCAGCGTCACCGTTCTCGTCTTGCAGTCAGTATTCGTCCATCTTGCGTGCTTCCAATATTATTACCAGGTCTGTCCCATGAATCATTCGCATTTAATGCATGATATCTTGCGTCATTTGGCATCTGTTCAGATCGATTTGTAGGACTTTCAGTTCCATATTCGTTTCACGTTCTTTTCTATCAACGCTTTTCTGTAGGCCGGACTTCCAACGCATCACAAAACGCGATGTCGCATCTCATTCCTTATGTATATCTCGTACACACTTAAAAGAATGTAAAGCCCACACTTCCTTGCTACAGAATATTGTTTCTAGATAGCTACTTATCGAAGTAATAGTGTTCTTACGCTTCACATAACGCGATGCCGCATCTCATTTCTGTGTTTCATGATAAGATGTAATTCAATGCAACAGGATATGTATATCTCGTCTACACTTCAAAAGAATGTAAATCCCACACTGCCCTGTTTCGGAATAGCACTTTTAGATGTCTACATTTCGAAGCAATGGAGTTCTAATGCTTCATAAAACGCCATATCGCAACTCATTCCTTTGTCTCACGATGAGATGTAATATTCAATGTAACGCGTTATGTATATCTCGTCAATGCTTCAAGAGAATGTAGATCCCACACCTCCTTGCTACAGAATAGTATTTCTAGATGTCTACTTTTCTAAGCAATAGCGTTCTAATGCTTCATAGGGCGCGACATCGCAACTTATTTCAATGCGTCATGATAAGATGTAAATTAATGCAACGCGAAAATTATATCTCGCCTACAATTCAAAGGAATATAAATCCCACTCTTCCTTGCGATAGAAGTGCGTTGCTAGATGTCTACGCATCGAAGCAATAGAGTTCTAATTCTTCATAAAACGCGATATCGCAACTCATTCCTATGATTCATTAGAAGATAAAATATTCATTGCGAAGTGTTATCAATTCCTCGTCCACATTTCAAAAGAACGCAAATGCCACACTTCCTTGCTAGGAAATAGCGTTTCCATATGTGTACGTATAGATGCAATATAGGTCTAATGCTTCTTAAAACGAGATTTCGCATCTCACTACTATGTTTCATCATAAGATATAATATTCATTGCAACGTGTTATCTATAACGCGCCTACACTTCAAGAGAATGTATATGCCACACTTCCTAGCCAGGAAATAGCGTTCCCAGATGTCTACGTATCGAAGCAATAGAGTTCTAACGCTTCTTAAGTCGCGATATCGCATCTCATTTCCATGTTTTATGATAAGATATAATATTCATTGCGAAGAGCAATGTATACCTCGTCTACACTTCAAGACAATGTAAATGTCACACTTCCTTCCAAGGAAAAAGCGTTCCCAGATATTTACGTATCGAAGCAATGTAGTTCTAATGCTTCTTAAAACGCGTTATCGCATCCCATTTCTATGTTTGATGATAAGATATAATGTTTATTGCGAAGTGTTATGTATTCCTCGTCTACAATTCAAAAGAATGTAAATGCGACACTTCCTTGCTAGGTAATAGCATTTCCAGATGTCTGCGCATAGAAGCGGTAGAGTTCTAATGCTTCTTGAAACCCGATATCGCACCTCATTTCTATGTTTCAGGATAAGATATAATATTCATTACGAAGTGTTATGTATACCTCGTCTACACATCAGAAGAATGTAGATGCCACTCTTCCTCGCTAGGAAATAGCGTTTCCAGATGTCTACGTATCGAAGCAGTGGATTTCTAATGCTTCTTAAGACGTGATATCGCATCTCATTTCTACGTTTCATGATAAGATACAATACTCATTGCGAAGTGTTCTGTATACCTAGTCCACACTTCAAATGAATGTAAATCCGACACTTCCTTGCTAGGAAACAGCGTTTGCAGATGTCTACGTATTGTAGCAATAGCGTTCTAATGCTTCTTAAAACGCGATATCGCATCTCATTTCTATGTTTCATAACAAGATATAATATACATTGCAAAGTGTTATGTATACCTCGTCTACACTTCAAATTAATGTAAATGCGACACTTCCTTGTTTGGATATAGTGTTTCCAAATGTCTACGTATCGAAGCAATAGGGTTCTAATGCTTCTTAATACGCGATATCGCATCTCATATCTATGTTTCATGATAAGATACAATATTCATTGCGAAGTGTTACGTATACCTCGTCTACACTTCAATAGAATGTAAATTCCACACTTCCATCCTAGGAAATAGCGTTTCCAGATGTCTACGTATCGAAGCAATGGAGTTCTAATGCTTCTTAAAACGCGATATCGCATCTCATTACTGTTTCATGATAAGGTATAATGTTCATTAGGAAGTGTTATGTATACCTCGTCTACACTTCAAATTAATGTAAATGCGACACTACCTTGATAGAAAATAGCGTTTCCGAATGGCTACGTATCGAAGCAATAGGCATCTAATGCTTTTTATAACGCGATATCGCATCTCATTTCTATGTTTCATGATAAGAAATAGTATTAATTACGAAGTGCTATGTATACCTGGTATACACTTCAAAAGAATGTAAATGCCACACTTCCTTGCTAGGAAATATCATTTCCGAATGTCTACGAATCGAAGCAATAGTGTTCTAATACTTCTTAAAACGCGACATCGCATCAAATTTCTATGTTTCATGATAAGATATAATATTCATTGCGGAGTGTTATGAATTCCTCGTATACACTCCAACAGAATGAAAATGCCACACTTCCTTGCTAGGAAATAGCGTTTCCAGGTGTCTACGTATCGAAGCAATAGACTTCTAATGCTTCTTAATTCGCGATATCGCGTTTCATTTCTATGTTTCATGGTAAGATATAATATTCATTGCGAAGTGTCATGTATACCTCATCTACACTTCCAAAGAATGTAAATGCCACACTTCCATGCTAGGAAACAGCGTTTGCAGATGTCTACGTACCGAAGCAATAGAGTTTTAATGCTTCTTAAAGCGAGATACAGCACCTCATCTCTATGTTTCGTGATACGATATAATATTCATTGCCATGTTTTATGTAAACCTCGTCTACACTTCAATACAATGTAAATGCGACACTTCCTTCTTAGGAAATAGTGTTTGCAGATGTCTACGTATCGAAGCAATAGATTTCTAATGCTTCTTAAAACGAGATATCGCACGTCATTTCTATGTATCGTGATAAGATATAATATTCATTGCGAAGTGTTATGTATACCTCGTCTACACTCCAAAAGAATGTAAATGTCACACTTCCTTGCTAGGAAATAGGGTTTTCAGATGTCTACGTATCAAAGCAATGGAGTTCTAATGCTTCTTCTAACGCGACATCGCATCTCACTACTATGCTTCATGATAGGATATAATATTAATTCCGAAGTGTTATGTATACCTCGTCTACACTTCAGTAGAATGTAGATGCCACACTTCCTTGCTAGCAAATAGCGTTTCCAGGTGTCTACCTATCGAAGCAATAGAGTTCCAACGCTTCTTAAAACGCGATATCACATCTCATTTGTATGTGTCATGATAAGATATAATATTCACTCCGAAGTTTTATATATACCTCGTCTACACTTCAGTAGAATGCAGGTGCCACACTTCCTTGCTAGGAAATAGCGTTTCCAGATGTCTACGTATCGAAGCAGTAGAGTTCTAATGCTTCTTAAGACGCGACATCGCATCTCATTTCTATATTTCATGATAAGATATAATATTCATTGCGAAGTGTTATGTATACCTGGTCTACACTTCAAAAGAATGCAAATGCCACACTTCCTTGCTTGGAAATAGCGATTCCAGATGTCTACGAATCTAAGCAATAGACTTCTAATGCTTCTTATAACGCGATGTCGCATCTCATTTCGATGTTTCACGATAAGATATCATATTAATTGCGAAGTGTTATGTATACCTCGTCTACACTTCAAAAGAATGTAAATGTCACACTTCCATAAAACGCGATATCGCATTTGATATCAACAGTTCGAAGTATGTAAGTAGATAAAAATGATCTTCACATCTCGTTATGCTTGTCTGCATATACTCGTCAAAAGACTGTGATTTCTACACTTCCTTGCAAGGGAATTGCGTTCTTAGATGTCTACTTTTCAAAGCAATAGAGTTCTATTGCTTCATTCAACGCGATGTCGCAACTTATTTCAATGATTCATGGTAAATTGCAATGTTCTATGCAATATATTACATTTGTCTGCATCTAGACTTTAGAGGGATGTGACTCCTATACTTACTTGCAACAGAATATCGTTTCCAGATCTCTACGTGTCCAAGCAACACATTTCTAATACTTCATGCAGCGCAATGTCGCATCTTATTTGAACTTTTCAAAGCAAAGAATCTGTAATTGTTTATCCATAACGTTATGCTTAACTGCCAGAGGTCTTCAATAGAATGTGAACTATATAATTCCATGCAACGGCATGGCGCTCCGTAGTGTCTGTCTGTTAAAGCTATAGGGCTAGAATTCTCCATGCAATGCGCTGGCGCATCCCATTTCATCGTTTCAAAGTAAGAATGCTGTAATCTCTTATGCATAGCTCTATGCTTGTCTGTTTTAAAACTTCATAAGAATGTAAATTCTGCAGCTCCATGCACCAGGATTGCCCTTCGTAGTGTCTACAGTCGAGACCATAGAGTACTAATGCATCATACAATGCCATCACTCATCTCATTTCAACGTTTCGAATTACGTAAGCTGTAATGTTCTATGAAAAGCATTGTAATTATCTGCTTCTATTCTACAAAATAATGTGAATTCTATAGATCCAAAGAACAGGAAGGCAGGCCCTCCACCATCCTACTGCCTGCCCTGATGCGGGCAAAGGATTCCCAGGGCCACTCAAACCGCGACCAGCATCTAATACTCTGACCGATTCATCGGCATGCGTTTTCCATTAAGCTTGTCGGGATAAGTGATATTGATTAATAATGCATTAAAATGCATCCCAGATAACAAACGGCAAGATGGTAGCGACACCATGCCGGCACTATATTGCCACTTCCGAGGAGTGTCAACTGATTCGTAGCCATCTGTGACCGGATTCGTTAGCTAAAATGCCAGAACGTGTTACCAGCACGTTCTAGACAAGCGAATCGCGCAGCACCAGCACCATGGTGACACGCATATCATCGCTCCATTCATGAATTTCCTCAGCAATGACGCTGGATCACATTTAGCAATGGGGAACCTGTGCTTTCATACAAATTAGAACCGTTAGATGTCAGTAGATGTTCAGCATATGAGTATTGATAGACATTTTGATAGTCGTTTTCCTATATTTGTAGTTATTGAGCGAGTCGTATATATTTCTTTCAATCCATCATAGACTAAAAATATTATTTATAAAAAAAATATTACTTATAAAATAAAAATTCATGCTGTTGCGTCCCTATCTTCGCCTTGTGTAATTTTTGAAATAACATGCTCTCATCGTATTTAATGTAACCCTCAATTCCATGAATTTGTAACGATAAATTGAAGAAAATATATATAAAATAAGTGTATATATTTTTATGACAAAGTAATTATCGACTTTATGGAAAAAATCGCCCTATCGAGCTAGTTTATAGAAAATAACAAAATCGAGTTCTTATATCTTTGTTTTGTGCCGGTGTATCTATTTTGGAATCAAAATAAATAAACTGCTTAGGTCAGTCATTTTTCATATTCGCTTATAATTTGTATAGAAACAGCTTCCCCATTAGTAAATGTCAGCTTACGCCACTACCACGCGTGTAGCTATGGTGAGCTGATAGTGTCATTGCCACGGCCGTGTAGCCAGTGTGCTATAGCGCGGTGCATTAATAGTGCCGTGATACGAGTGTCGCCCCAGTACTAATAGTATACCGTTACGAGAACTGTGTAGGAGCATTGTCTTTGCACAGTTCTGTCACGGAATTCGTTCCATTCGTTGTCACTGGCGTGCCAATCGCTGGTTGCTTGGGATATTGTAGTGCATGAGGCAGACTTGTTCCTTATCATCGCCAAGGAGATGGATTTTCATTCCCCCCTTTTTGAATTTTTTAAATTATTGTTTGGAATTTTTGCCGTTTCTGTATCTCTATGACCGCATTGTGGATTCAACTTATGTACGATGTTTTTGGTCTTCATCTTTTGTTACATGTAATATTATATATGTGATGCACGTTTGTTACGTAATGCTCCGATTTGTAAGCCTCAGATTCTTTTATTCTCTGGTAAAGCAACTTATTCGATTAATATATATTTATTAGGCATAGATATAAACAATTAAAAAAATGTTATTAAAACGCTATTAAATATGTTGTCGCAATTATGTATTTAAGGTCTGAAGATGTAGATGCAATTAATGTTAAATGAATGATTAGTTCTGCAAGACAAGAAGCCTGAATTAGTGAGATGTTTGGGAACGTAAGTAATTTGTAAGTAACACATCTTTTCTCTTTGACATATTTGTCTTTGCATAGAATAGAACGTATAGATATAATTGCCTCTTTTATATCCATTTCGGTCCAATTATATTATAGCTTTTGTGCAGAAGTAATATTGATTATACCTGATTTTTGCAATAGTTCTTTGTTTAATAGATTTTATTGTCGTAGAAGCATCATTTGAGGGATGTATCAATCTACTTTGTAGCTCCATCAGCTTCTATTTCTGCTCGCTACTTTCCATTTTCAGTTCCGTATACTTATCCTTTATCACCATCATATATGTTGCGTAAAATTACAATAACTTTTTTGTCCTTAAATTTTGCGGATATTTCAATTAAATTTCCTTTGATTAAAGAAACGGAAATTAAAAAACAGTGGCACGTACCATTTCTTGGAAACGTTGTATCGTAATTTGCATCTGACTGTTTTGAAAGGCACGCACTTTACTTAACGTTTGCAATGATTCGGTTAGCGAAGTAAAGAAATATTCTACTTTCGAAATTGTCGGCTCTTGTAATTCTAAGGCAAATATATTCATCTGTCGACATCGTGAACACTGTTTTTTGGCAAAATTCCAGAAAAACAAATATACTATAAGTAAAATAATAAACATCATAATATTAAATTTAACTCTGTTCATCGTTGCCTTGTTGGACACATCCATAACAGTATACAGGGTGGGGCAGTAATAATTAGCACCTCATATATCCACGAAACTTTAAGTTTCATAGAAGTTTTTGCTAATATAAAATTGCATAGTACAAAGTGCCCATCCGTTGATGAAACTAGTTTTTTTGTAAGTGGAGGTATGTTGGACATATGAAGGTTACCTTCATTTTTTAAAATAAATTGGTATGTCCATTCTTCCGTAATACGATAGAGCATTTTAAAACAAGTTCAACGATCTGTAACATGAAGCCATTGAAGGTTACAAAAAGTAAAGAAAGGCGATAATACTCACGGTTTTGATAGTAAATGAAACATGCGTATTGTAAACAGTGGTGGAAGGCGTAATACTTACGGTTTACTTCACTGTGAATAAACACTTTTCGAAGGGCATTTCAATAGTTTGCGGCATAAGTTAAACATGATAAGATTAGTATTGAAAAATTGGTTCGAATACGTTTTGTTAGGCTGTTCTTTGTGTCGTCCATTTTATAAGTACTGAGCTGCGGATTCCTGAGGACAGCTCACAAATTTGTTGAGCTATGGAAGATTATCATTGTGAATTTGAATCAAAAGGTAATTAAATTCCATTAGATTGTAAACAGATCTCAATGTTTCATTTTAGATAGTAAGATTAAATACTCTTTACAAAACTACAAGAATGGATACATACCTCTCTGTTATTATTATTTCATAAAGAATTATAATTGCAATTATATAGTTCATTATGATAAAAAATATTTCTCAGGAAATTCTGAATATTAAATTAAAGAATCAAGTAAAACATTTTTAATAATTACGAATATGAAAAATACTTGAACATTCCAATAGAAAGATGTCTAAACAGGAATTAGAAAAGTCAAACATTCAATTTCAATTCCAGAATTCATCTATAAGAGGTAAAATGTTTTGAAAGCTTTAATTACAGTCTTTAATGCAAGTAGTTGGGCAGTATTTCAATTTTTAAGAAAATTGATGAAAGTGTACCATTTTGAAGTGGTCAGAATCTTTGTCGTTTGAGCAATGAGTGAATAACAAATAACTGCATAAATTCCAGGCTTAGAAACTTATGGATTAAATCCTATGCATATTCGTTTATGAGCGAGTTATAAATAGTAATCTACACTAAGTAATCATTTTAAAACTTAAACGATTACATCTCGCATACTTTCAAAGATATCACAAGCGTGAAAAGTATGTGGTTTATCTAAAACTCTTCTAAAAGAACGGACGAAGCCAATAGAAATCTTTGTTGAAGTAAGCAAGTTCTAAGGTTCTAAGCAACGCGATGGCGCTTATCTGCCTACGTTTCATAGCAAATAAGTTCTGAATTACTATGAAAGTCCAATGGAGCTCCTCACTATTAACGTTTCAAAGGAAGTACTAAAATTCTCAGTTCGACGTCTAAAGCTATGTGTGTTCTATATATTTATGTAAAGTGATGGTTCCTAACAGTATATACAATTCAGAGTACGTAAGATGCAAAGTTCTATGCAACATGATGGCGCTTCTCATTTCTACATTTCATACTGAGCACTTTCTAAATCTCTATGCATTGCGATGCACCTTCACAGATCTACGTTTCAAAGTAATTCTGTGCAACAAGATGGAGTTCCTCAGTTTCATGCTTCAGAACGAGTATGATGTAATGTTCTTTGCATCGCATTATGCTTAGCTGCTTCTACACTTCGAAATGATGTGAATGCTACAGTCCCTTCAACGGAATGGCCCTTAATAGTGTCTACGTTTCAGAGCAATAGAGTTCCAATGCATAGTGCAATGCAATGGCGCGTCTTATTTCAACGTTACAAAGTAAGTAAGCAGAAACATTCTATGCATCGTATTATGCTTATCTGCTTCTACAGTTCAATAGAAAGTAAATCTCACATTTTCTAGCAGCAAATAGCGTTTGTAGATGTCTACGTATCGAAGCAATGGAGATCTAATGAGTCATAAGACCGGATATCGCATCTCATTTCTATGTTTCATGATAAGATGTAATCTCAATGCAGCGCGTTATGTATACCTCGTCAGCACTTCAAAAGAATGTAAATCCCACACTTCCTTGCTACGGGATAGCGTTTATAAATGTCTATGTATGGAAGTAATAGTGTTCTAATACATCATAAATCGCGATGTCGCATCTTGTTGCTATGTCTCATGATAAGATGTAATATTCAATGCATTGTGTTATGTGTATCTCGTCAGCGCATCAGAAGAATGTAAATCCCACACTTCCCCGCTACGTGATAGCGTTTCTATATGTGTACCCTTCGAAGCATTAGAGTTCAAATACTTCATAATACGCGATATCTTATCTCATTTCTATGTCTCATGATATGATGTAATATTCAGTACAACGCGTAATGTATACCTCGTGTACACTTGAAAAGAATGTAAACGCCACACTTTGTTGCTACGAAATAGCGTTTCTAGATGTCTACGTATCGAAGCAATACAGTTAGTAGATAAGATATTAAATGCAACGCGTAAAAGTAAAGTACAGTACAGTGTCTGCGTGTCAAAGCTTTAGACCTCTACTGCTCCATGCAATGCGATGTCGCATCTCGTAAACCTGTATACATATCATTATGCTTGACTGATTCTGTACTTTAAAAGAATCTTAATATAATCTTTATTCTCTTTTATATCTCTCAGTAATCTTCTATGAATACCGCAATGCTTATCTGCTTTTACAGTTCATAAGAATGTGAATTCTGCAGTTATGTGCTACACGAAGGGGCTTCATAGAGACTATCTGTTAAAGCAACGGAGTTCTACTGCTCCATTCAATGCGATGTCGCACCTCATGTTCACGTTTCAAGGTAAATAGATAATATCATAATATTAGAAAAATATAGCATAAAATGCGCCGTTGCATAGCATAGAACCGTAGAAGTGTAATTATTTCACACGCAGACAGGCACAATAGAATTCGCGTTGTTCTGAAATGTAGGAGCAATCAAGCATAAGGACATGCATAGAGGATTACAGCTTACTTACTTTGAAGTGTTGAAATGAAATGCGCCATCGCATTGCATGGATAATTCACATATAATAATGTGAACTCCATTGCTTTGACACGCAAACACTATGAAGCGCCATTCCGACGCATTGAACTGTAGAATTTACATCCCTGTAAAGTGTACTTAATTTATCCACAGGCGGACAGATTGAGGTTCCATCCTGTCGCATGGAACTATAGATCTCACATTCTTTTGAATAGTAGAAGCAGCTAAGCATAATGCTATGTATACAAGATTAAAGCTTCACCAATTTGAAACTTTGGAATGTGGTGCGTTTCCTAAATTGCATGCAGCATTAGAACTTCATTGCTTTGACTCGCAGGTATTATGAAGCGAATTCTCGTTGCATGGAACAGTAAAATACACATGCCTTTGAAACGTAGAAGCAGATAGGCATAATGCTATGCATAGACTATTACAAAGATCTTATTTCGAATCGTTGAAATGATATGTTACATCTCATTGCATGGAGTATTAGAAATCTATTGCATCGGCAGGCAGGCAGTTTGAAGCGCCAACCAGTTGCATGTAATCGTATAATTCACATTCTCTTGAAGTGTAGAAGGAGGTAAGCTTAATGCAATGCATAGAACATTAGAGCTTATTTACTTTGTAGTGTTAAGCTGAGATACGCTATGGCGATGCGTGGAGCACTAGAACTCTTCTCCTTTGATACGTAGTCAGTGTCAAATTCAAGAACGCTGCATAAAATTGTAGATATCGCATTCTTTAGAACTGTTGAAGCAAGTGAGCATTATGCGATGCACAGAACATTACAGCTTACTTTGAAACGTTGAAATGAGAAGCGCCATCGCAATGCATGGAGCATTCGATCCATATTGCTTTAACAGGTAGACCATATGAGGTCACACGCCGTTATAAGGAACTGCAGAATTCACATTCTTTTGAAGTGTAAAAGTAGATATGCCTATGGCTATGCATTAAATATTACAACTTACTTACCTTCAAGCGATGAAATCAGTTGTGCTATCGCATTGTGTTTGAGTACACGTAACGATGAGGCTTATTTTCGCTTGAGCTAACGATGGGTTTAAATCTTCGTCACGAACGTATTCGTCACCGTTGCAAAGTACGCCCAAATTCGTGTTACAGTAATAGGGAAGTAGGTAGATACAATTGGAGTTGACTCGGTATCTCAAAGATCAACTATTATATTTAACTTAAAATGAATTGACAGAGATTGAGTGCTTTCCATGTTTTTTGATGTGCCTGGATGTGAACTTCTTCTAAGCTCTTAATCGATAAAGTCAGAATGTTTTATTATAAATTCGTGTGGAGGAGTGATCAAGGGTGCGGCCAGCAAGATATATGGTATATTCAATTTGAAGGATCACTACGAATACTTAATTTTGATATTTATGATGGTGCGACATCCTGTCGCTTTACGAGTTTATTACTGCTACGTGTCGGCTAGTGTTATTGCAGGATTTGTTGAAATGAAGTGTCCGGTAATCAGATGTTTCGTTGAGTGAAGTATGACAAGTGGCTGAATAAGGATGAACGGTTTAATTATTGTAGCATGAGAAGTATGTCTTCCGCAAGACATCCTCCCCCCATTGAGAGGCTAGTGAGCATCTAAATGAATATGTGATGTAATAAGAGGTAATAGTGTGTGGATGTGTGATCGTGTGCTTACGTGCTTACTGTTGTTTTGGTCTTCGGATGAGTTGCATCCTTGATGGATTCCGCGAAGTCTCCTCCCTCTGCCTGAATCGGCAATGGAACAAGTTTTTTGACACTTAGGTCAAACGGTGGTGCTATTAAACCGGGATAGGTTTAAATCACTCGTCCTAGTGGCCATTGCATGGACAGCGCGTTTTTTTCTCTAAGGAGGACGATCGTTCCCTCCGTAATCCGATGATTACACATCGTCCATTTGATGCGGCTAGTGGGCTCGTTTAAATATTCGCGATGCCAACGAGTCCAAAGGCGTTATCGCACCTTTTGGACATGTTGCCAACTAGTTGAACGATTGGATTGCGTGTCTTCATATAGTTGTGTTTCCGTAGAATCGCGAGAGCATCGCCAATTAGGAAATGTCCCGGGGTGAGGACTAACAGGTCATTTGGATCTGAGGAAATTGGAGTGAGTGGGCGGAAATTAAGGCTAGCTCCGATTTGGGTTATATGGGTTGTAAATTTCTCTATTGCGAACAGCTCAGTTTCTGCAACCCTCGTTAAATGGTGCTTGAAGGGTTTTACTGCGGGCTCCCAGAGGCTTCCAAAATGCGGTGCCTTTGATGCGATGAAGTGCCAGTTGATTGATTGACTTGATAAAAATGACGTGACTCCTTTGTGGTGCTCTTCTGAACGTAGTAACTCCTTAATCTCTTGAAACTCATTATTTGCTCCGACGAAGTTTGTTTGAGATATTGTCAGAGCATAGATTTATGCGTAATCCCCGTCTTGCGATGAATATTTGTAGAGCAGCGATGAAAGCCTCACTAGTGAGGTCGTGGACAATTTCGAGATGAACAGCCTTTACTGCCAGGCAGACGAAAACAACCACATAATTCTTTTTTCTTCTATAATTATGGTATTGATGCTCTTTAATGAAAAAGGGTCCACAATAATCGATGCCTACATTGATGAAGAGTCGAGATTGGGTGATGCGTTCTTTCCGTAGATTACCCATACAGTAATTGACTGCTGGTGGGTTGGTGCGGCAGTAAAGATCACAACCCCGTATTGTTTTTCAGACTTGGCTTTGGCTGTCAATGGGTCAATGTTTTCAGCTTATGCTGTATAATGCTGTTTGGTTTCCAGCGTGTAAATATGAGAGATGTTCGTTTATAATGATAAGTATAGTTACATGAGTTTTCGGTAGAATTATGGGGAGTTTCTGGGAGAATGGTAGTGGTGAACGTGCAATCGACCACTCTCTCTCAGGATTCCATCTTCGTAAAGAAATGCATTCAATCTTGTCAATTTCCCTTGATTTGATTGTGCCTCTTGTATCACAGGAATACCAATCCGTCGGTGAAGTGTATAACTCTGTACTGTTCTTTTGATGACCTTTTTGGAGTGATTGAGTTCAGCTACCGTTCAAACTCCTTTCCCGGTGTCAGAGCTTTCTGCTGTTGAACCTGTGATCGTGACAAACCTGTCGATACGTGTGACCAGTCGTCGATGTTCATTCTTGTTTGCATTTCCGATACGCGACTTGCTACGGATGTTTATAGGGTATGTAACGATCTTTTGAGCCAATGTAAAGTGATGGTGGAATCTGTCGAGGAAGCAGTGCGATTGCTCTCTAGCTGTAGGACCTGGCGAGTCGTGATCATTAACAACGTAAGCAGTAATACTCCGCACAATTCGAGTCGTGGAATCGATTGGCTTTTTACGGTTGCCACTTTTGCTTTCGCATGAGGAGTTCTGCCTGTATATGCCCTTACTTATCGACGGATCGTAGGCAGATACAAGGTCCATAGGCTTCCTCGCTGGCGTCACAGAATCCATGAATCTCCATGTATTTTGTCTTCTTGATAACCGAAAGATGTTCAGTGGCAGTTGAGCACAGTACATTATCCCCTCGGTACGAATAGCCGTCGGTGGTGATTCTTCCCAATCCACCATCAGGGTGGAAATCTTCATCAGCAGGCTCTTGGCTACGATTAGAACTGGACCAAGGAGGCCTGACGGGTCGTATATTTTCGCGATTTCAGAACTGGTCGAGCGTTTGGCGATGCACGGTATGGGTGATTCAGTTTTCACTGTATACACATAGTAGTGTCTGTGTGTCAAGGAATTAAAAATCTAGTGCTCCATGCAATTCGATGTCGCATTTCATTTTAGCGTTTCAATGTGAGTAAGCTGTAGTCTTCTATGCATAGTATTATGCTTACCTTCTTCTACACTTCAAACGAATGTGAATTCTACATTTCCATGCAATGCGATGGCGCTTCATAATTGTCTGCGTGTCAAAGCAGTAGAGTTGTAATGTTGCATGCAATGTGTCTTGCGACATACATACGATTCATGCTATAATAATTAAGCCATTTATCTTTGTTCAGACACTCGTCATAATTTACTCAACGAAATATGTGGCTACCAAACACCTAATTGCACAGATACTACAAAATCGCTGTTAAACACATAACAGCAAAAAGCTCTTAAAGCAGCAGGATGTCGTCTCATCATAAATTTCAAAATTAAGTCTTCGTAGTGAATCTTAAAATTGTACATAGCATATAGCTGGCCGTTTTACTGCTTTATTGCCTGCTCCTCTCATTGGTCGCAAACGACCTACAATCCTTGGTCTCACTCTTCGTGCCTTCTTGTCATCTGACAGTTTCCGAAAAAGAAACAAATTTTCAGATTTTCACCAATAACGTCTCATCTGATTGCCACACCCATGACCACTCCTCTCCACAAATTCACTTTAAAACAACAACACTTCATGGCTGAAGAGTTTAGTAGAAATTCTGATTCGGACACATCAGAGAACATGAAGAACACTCAATTTTTATTAATTCATTTTAAGTTAAATATAATTCTTTGTTAAGGAATCGTATCAATTCCAATTATATCTATCTACTTCCCTATTACTATAACACGTATTAGAGCGCACGTTGCAATGGTGACGAAAAGGTTCGTGACGAAAATTTACGTCCATCGTTGAGTTATCATCCGAAAATAAGCCTCGTCGTAACGCGTGCATTTTGGTCGTTCGAGCCTGATTCAAAGTCCTGTGGACCGCGAGTTATTTAAACGAACAGTTAAGATCAGTGATGTGAGTGCCCGAACTACAGTGTCATTCAATCAACATTCAGCGACCGAAGAATTAAGCCAGTGATCAAGCCACAGCTCCAGGACAAATTGAGATCCTCAGCAGCAGCAGCAAGTTGCACATCACAGGGGATCCAGACATCATGGCAGATCTCAACATATCTGACATCTTCACATCGAAACAGTAGACTCGTTTATTCGTCAATTCCTTCCTTATCCATATTCCACGATATCAACCCAATCTCTCAAACAAGCTCAGTCCATTTGTCATGGAATTATTCTCAATTCCCTGCGGCGTAAACGCGGTACCATATTCGGTCAAATCACTGTCTTCACGTGACTTCTTAACGCATGTGAAAATCAGAACAACCGAGCATACGTTTACTAAAAACCCACCTATACGCGTTAACTGAAACATGGAAGCGATTCGATGTCATCCAATTTGACCTCAAAGAATTAGACGAAACAGAAATGTCACATCGCTACAAAATTCAAAACGACTACTTCTCTATCATAACTCGCGCCGAATCTCTAATCGAGAGAAGTGTTCCGAATGTCACGAGGAGAAACACGTTCAAATCATCGGCCACTTCCTCAACCATCCCATATGCCATTAAATTACCAGAAATGCAACTTCCAACATTCGACGGAACATACGAAATTTGGGCATCATTCTATGTTGTATTCTCATCGATCATCGATTGCAACGAGAACCTAACTCCAGTTTAAAAATTGCAATACCTGCGGTCGACATTAACCGGAATGGCCGCTGTCTGCATCGGATGCCTTAGCACAACGGACGCAAATTACACCGACGCGATCGAGATATTGAAAGGTAAATTCGATTATATAAGACGGGCTGCCTCTAACCATTGTGATGCAATCTGGAATATCCCAAGTCCACCAAGGGACACTGCAGAAGCACTAGGCAATGTCGTCGATACCGTCAACTAACTTCTTCGCCACTGAAAGATTTCAGAGGAAATATCTCACAATGGAACACTTCTGCTTTCCATTATTCGAACAAAGATAAATGCTAATACGATGTTCTAATGGGAACTCACGGTAGAGGACAACAAAGTGCCGCCTTACACGGATTATCTAGAGATTCTGGAGAAACGGTCCAGCTATGCACCAGAGATAAACCCAAGAGCAAGCTCAACCGCAAGTTGGGTCGACGGAAGAGCATCGGACGTGAAACCAGGTGTTCTTGCCACATGGGCATTCTAATGACGATTACACTGAAAGCGGGACAAACAAAGGAATCATAAGAACCCAACAGTATCTAGTATGCCACGGAGGACGCAGCATCTGGGCATGTGAAGAGTTTCACGGGCTCTCAGTCCAGCACTGCAAGGCAGCTGTCGAAAACTCTTCACTATGAATAAACTGCTTGCGCAAGGAAATGACACACAAATATGACCTGTGCAACAGCGGCTCCTATCGCGTATGTAACCAGCAATACCACACGATACATCACCAAGCGCAAAGAACCTGGAAACAGACTACTTCTAAACAGCCAATCATCACTCCACTCAAAGAACAGGAACCGTTAACGAACGGAGAATCTTCAATGTCCAAATGATTTCAGGACGTTGAGGCGCCGAAGGAAGGGGGACATCAAAACGCGTTTGCCGTCGATTCAGTCACGAGCGAATTATTCGTAACCACACAAATTCACATTTTAGACAACGATCAACAACTAGTCAACTGTCGAACGTTGATCGACACGTGCGCAACTATAAATTTCATGTCGGAGGCCCTCACGAAGAATCTCGGCATTCCAAGAAAACGCTGCGCCGTACCCATCGGTATTCTAATCACAATGTACACAATAGCAAGACACTCCATCACGGCAACCTTTAAGTCAAGGGTCAACGATTATGAAGGAGATCTGACCTTTTTTACAGTGGCAGATATCTCATCATCCAATCCCGATCAACCCATTGATCGCTCGGATATTCCGCTCAGTATTCCGAGAAATCGACAATTAGCCGAACAAACTTTTTGTTATCCAGCGCCAGATGACCTGTATCTCGACGCTGGAGTCGCCCTAGCGCTGTTATAGATTTATATTTTCAAAGAACAAGGCTCGGGTGGGTAATCAGAGGGAGTGCCCTAACCACCCAACCCAAACGCAGCAACTTATAATATCATACCACCACGTTACTGCGTTAATAGTTACTACTATTCACGTTCTTCTGAAGTGTGGAAGCAGAGAAGCATACTGCTATGCATAGAGGATTACAGTGTACTTTCTTTGAAACACTAAAATGAGATGTGATATCGCATTTCATGGAGCAGTATCAGCTATTTACGTTGTATTAGAAAAACCACAAGATTGATATGCAAAACTTGCAAAGTTACGTTACACTTGGGGAACTGTTTTGCCACCTCTCATCAAATAAAGAAATATTAAATGAATGCGGAATTTAATTAAATGGAGTTATTTTATAAAAAGCAGTTAAGTTTATAAAGCTGTTATGAATTTTGTTTTATATTTGTACGTTTTAATATTTATCACACAAAGGAATAAATATTGTTGTACAATAATGTTGAATTATTTCATGAATTTACGAAAAGTTTTTTTCAAGCGAAGAAATGTTTACAAATAGTGCGGACGGCAAAGTGTTTCTTCAAAAATATTTCCGGTCCATGGCGATGTTTCACTACGCAAACATGTGGTTGTGAAAGTGATAAGGAACATTGGAACTGTGTTGCTTCGATACGTAGACACTATGGAGTCCCATCCCGATGCTGGGAATTACAGAATTCACACTCATTTGAAGTCTAGAAGAAAATAAACATAATATGTGTATTGTAGATTGCAACTTACTTACTTTAAGACGTTGATATGCTTCTCGCCATCGCATTGCATGGAGCATTAGGAATCAGTTACATTGACACGCAGACACTACGAACCGCCATCCCGTTGCTTGGAGGTGAAGAATTCACATTAACATAATGCTATACATATAAATTTATAGCTTACTTACTTTGAAACGTTGAGTTGAAATGCGCCCGCGCATTGCGTGGAGCATTAGATTTCTATTGCAAAGAGACATAGATATTATAGAGCGCCATCCGGTTGCAGAGAACAGCAAAATTCATATTGTTCTGAACCGTACAAACCGATAAGTGGCGCATATTATTTCAAACATACGTCATTGCATCTTGTGCATATTTGTGCATGTGTCTTGGGCTGCCTGTAAATGTGGATGGTAAAATGACAATTTTTTCCAGTTTACTGAGATTGCCATCATTTACAACTGCATCACGTAAATGAATGTACTCTTCAGAACGCAATTTGACTTGATTTAATCGTATGCAGAGGAGTCTTTCACTTTCTGTTTTTGCATACATGTCAACGATGTATTGATGAAATAATTGTCTATATTTGAATATATGATTATCAGCATTCTCACGAATCATCGTTCGATATGCATAATAAATCATGGCACTGGCCTTCTTGTTAATGTCCACATTAGTCGTAAGATTTCTCATATTAACATTAAAATGATATCCATGCTCTCCTTGCAAAAATAGAATGGGATATTGTAATGCATCATATGAACGATGTGTTTCTGATACTTGCTGGACGTCACCATTTCTACGATGAATAATTATATCGCGAGAATTAAATTCTTCACCAACTATGACAATTGCCACTTCATCGATCGTTGATGCGTTGAATTGTCTTCGATGTTGACCAATAGGTGTTTTATCTGCCTTTATTATTACTTTGTAATCGTCAGGTGGCATTTGTTCAATAGCGGTTTTAAATAACTTAATTAATTCATTATGTTGTTCAAACAAATTTAGTAATTCAGCGACAATCTTTTGTTTAGAACTCATATTCAGTTGACACCGTCTGTTGATTTGTTCGTCACTATTTCCCATAAAATATATCTGAAGATATTTGTGATCAGCATTTGGCAAGGGTATTTGCCCCTGGGCAAAAGGGTAAATTTGCCCCTGTACTTTAAATGTTGGCATATAATTTGCGCTAACGATATTCGTTGCTCGGAACGATGTCATTTGGAAGCATGAATTGTACTTGCGTATATTTTTCAAAAAATGTTTTGGTTGACCTGTTTCACCTGATACTAAAGTTAATAATGGTTTAGGTGGTGAACGAAAGTCTGGTAACTTTACTTTTCCACCTGCACATCACATACCTGGTGTTTCATTTTTAAATTTTTGAGCACCATAATACGTACACTGTTTATCCGCTTTTTCAATAATTACACTTGGATGAAGACAGTAATTATAAAGGGAATTGTAATTGAAACCTCATAAATTCAAATCAGTATGTATCATTCGTCTTATCTGTGTCCAGTGAATGCAATTCCTTTGCTGCCTTGCTTACCTCTGTTCACTCGTTTCTAATGATCGAGCAAGAACAGTGTGAACTCGATCTCTTTCTTGCCTTGCTTGTCTCTGTTCATTCGCTTCTAATGATCGAACAAGAGCAGTCTGATCTCAATCTCTTTCTTGCCTAGTTTCTCTCTGCTCACTTGTTTCTGAAGCTTGTTTTTCTCTTTTCCTTTTTGCTTGATTTGTAGATCGACCAATGGCACTTCGCTTTGATGGCATAATTGTGGGATTAAATAAAACGTATTTCTAAATATTTTCTTCAGCTGGAAATCAATAACATTTTTATTTATTCACGTATTAATAATTTATTCTCGTATTAATAATTGCAAAAGTTTTTTGACTGCATTTTTGTATTTATTAGAATTTGCTGACGGAAAATCGAACGTCAAACGCATTAATGTTGTTTTTTGTAATTTAAATTAATTTGTTGAAATCTTAAAGGAAATAATTTATGTATTTAAAATATTTTAAATTTTAATATAATTTGTAATATTGAAA
This sequence comes from Xylocopa sonorina, assembly GCF_050948175.1. Classification (NCBI taxonomy): domain Eukaryota; kingdom Metazoa; phylum Arthropoda; class Insecta; order Hymenoptera; family Apidae; genus Xylocopa; species Xylocopa sonorina. The sequence goes on from NW_027490095.1 coordinate 1,701,789, forward strand.
CAATTATTGAAAAGATATAAATAAAACGATTCAATATTTTACTTACCTTGCGATTTATACGTTTATTTTTATTACGACTGTTATTATGGGTATGTTATTTTTTACAGTTTAATTTGACTTAAAAAAGTAAATTCTATGAGTAAATTTCATGTGTAAAAATTTAATTTTTCAATTTATTCATGGTTACACTTTTAACAAATATTACTAATTAAATGTTATTTTGATATTTTTGGGATGTTTGTTCGGGAGTACCTAGAACCCCAAACCTGACTTTAAAAAAAATTTCAAAAACCTTCCCGGGGTTATACCTAATAATTTCCCAAATTTTCACGGCGATTGGATGTATGGTTTTTGAATCTATCGAGTACAGACAGACAGACAGATACACATTCAGTATACACATGTAGATAGATAGATAGATATAGATAGATGAACATAGTTATTCATATTTAATATTTCCTTTGGAAACAAGGGGCAAAGACATAAAGTACTTTGTTATTATAGTTCTAGTTGCTTTACAAGTTCCGAAAATGATATGATGTTTTATAATGATTTTATAGTTTAAAGACTATTTTATAGTTTAAAAATTATCAAGCTTTATGCTTGGATGGATGCTTATACATAAGTATAACTACCAAAATGAAATGAAATCGCAAAGTGATATTTACACACCTGCGTGCTGCAATTTTGACGTTTTTAAATTTCCGATAAAAGCATATAAATGTTTATAATCTAATTATCAATTGCGAAGGGAATTCTACAATTTATCCATGTAATAGTCCTTTCTTATTGTACGCATCCTCCAATACATACACAGTATCTTTAATCTTGATGGATTTCGTATGTCCGTGTGTGTGGGTGTGTGCGCGCGCGCGCGCACGTGTGTATATGGTAGCAGTTGCAGAAATACCAATAATATGTTTCACGGTTACGATTCTTATAAATCGAGTAAAATAGCATAAGATTTTCTGTAGAACATTAAAGAGATGTGAAGCTGCTCTTGCACTGCATTTTCTTCCAATGTTTCAACTCCAGATCTTTTTTAATTATTCTCATTTAGAAAATTAAAACTGAATGGCATATTCCTTACCATAGCACGCCGGTAACCTCGATACAACAAATCCAAGGTTCCTTTATTTTAAATTAAGATGTGCTTTCTGTGTATCAAAACTTGTTTACATTGCTTTATATTCTTAAAACTCTTTGTAAATTACAAAGAACAGAAACGCTACATGGATTATAAAAGTGTAATGGTTCAATTTATATAATCATGAACACTTTAAATCCGTTTACGTTGCTTTGCTTGTTGTATATGTTTATCACCTGGCGCTAAACCAACTACTACTACCATCATCCCTTTCTAAAATTTGGAAAATCCACCAGATCTAACGAAACCTTGCTTAGGTTGCAAATGTGTTTTTAATGTATCCAGCAGAAATGAAATTACATTGACAGAAGTACCAGCTAGTTCTCCACGCCTATTTGAAACAACGTTAAGTCACCTTGTTAAACAATAATTTATTAAATGTGACTTGGACCTTTAAATTTGCATTTACAAACATCTAACAAATAAATATGTTTTTCTTACTATTCATTATACTTTCAGTGATTTATTATGTGCTGTGATGTGATATATTAACTGCTTGATTATATTTTACAACGAACCTTGCGTATCAAACATTGCTTTTACTCCTGATAAGAGTGGATAGTCCTTCGTTTTATATACTGATATCGCATTGTGTATGATATTGTTTTTATGCAGTCATGTATAATTATGTACATACAAATTCGCGATTAAGTAGCTATGTGTTCAAATTCAATTCCGAGTAATGCTCTAAAAAGCATCCCTGATAACAAATGGCATAATGGTGGCAACCGGATTCGTTAGCTAAAATGGCAGAACGTGTTACCAGCACGTTCTAGATTAGCGTAACACGCCGTGTGAATCTCGCAGCGAGCACCATCGTGACACGCGTGTCATCGCTCCATTCATGAATCTTCTCAGCAATGACGTAGGGTCACATTTGGTAATGGGGAACCTGTGCTTTCATACAAATTAAAACCGTTAGATGTCAGTAGGTGTTCAACATATGAGTATTGATATATATTTTGATAGTCGTTTTCATATATGTATAGTTATTGAGAGAGTCGTATATATTCCTTTCAACCAATCATAAACTAAAAATATAATTTATAAGAACAATATTACTTACAAAATACAAATTCATGCTATTACGTCCCTCACTTCGCCTTGTGTAATTTCTTAAACGACATGTTGTCGTCGTATTTAATATAACCCTCAATTGCATGAATTTGTAACGATGAATTGAAGAAAATATATATAAAATAAATGTATATATTTCTATGATAAAGTAATTAACGACTTTATGGAAAAAATTGCCGTATCAAGCTAGTTTATAGAAAATAATAAAATCGAGTTCTTCTATCTTTGTTTCGCGCCGGTGTATCTATTTTGGAATCAAAATAAATAAATTGCTTAGTTTAGTCATTCTTCATATTTGTTTATAATTTTTATGGATACAGCTTCCCCATTAATAAATGTCAGGCTATGCCACTACCACGCACGTACCTATGGTGTGCTGATAGTGTCATTGCCACGACCGTGTAGCCCGTGTGCTATATCGCGGTGCTTTAATAGTACCATGATACGAGTTTCGCCCCAGTACTAAGAGTATGCCGTTACAAGAGCTGAGCAGGAGCACTGTTTTAGCACAGTTCTGCCACGGAATTCGTTCTATCCGTTGTCATTAATGTGCCAATCGCTGGCTGTTTGGGATATTATAGTACATAAGGCAGACTTGTTTCTTATCATCGTCAAGGAGATGGACTTTCACTACCCCTTTTTGAATTTTGATAATTATTGTTTGAAATTTTTACCATTTCTGTATCTCTATGACCGCATTCTAGATTCAACTTATTTACCATCTTTTTGATATGCATCTTTTGTTACATGTAACATTATATATGTAATGCACGTTTGTTATGTAATGCTCAGATTTGTAATACTCAGATTCTTTTATTCCTCGGTAAAGCAACTTATTCGATTAATATATTTATTAGGCATATACATAAATAATTAGAAAAATGTTATTAAAACGGAGTTAAATATGTTGCTGCAATTATATATTTATGATCTGAAGGTGTAGATGCAATTAGTGTCCGATGTTTTACGTGATCCAATCGACGTATCGCGTGAGGCTATAACAGCACTATAACCTGCTACAATAGCAGACGTAACAACATGAATTTGTATTTTGTAAGTAATATTGTTCTTATAAATTATATTTTTAGTTTATGATGGGTTGAAAGGAATATATACGACTCTCTCAATAACTATACATATATGAAAACGACTATCAAAATATATATCAATACTCATATGTTGAACACCTACTGACATCTAACGGTTTTAATTTGTATAAAAGCACAGGTTCCCCATTACCAAATTTGACCCTACGTCATTGCTGAGAAGATTCATGAATGGAGCGATGACACGCGTATCACGATGGTGCTCGCTGCGAGATTCACACGGCGTGTTATGCTTGTTTAGAAAGTGCTGGTAACACGTTCTGGCATTTTAGCTAACGAATCCGGCCACAGATGGCTACGGATCAGCTGACACTCCTCGGAAGTGGCAATGTAGTGCCGGTGTAGTCTCGCCGCCATCTTGCCTTTTGTTATCTGGGAATCCTTTTAGAGCATTATTCGGAATTGCAACATATAGCTACTTAATCGCGAATTTGTATGTACATACTTATACATGAATAAATATACATATAATACACAATAATTATACATGCATAAAAACAATATCATACACTTTTATAATCAATGCGATATCAGAATATAAAACGAAGTACTATCCACTCTTATCAGGAGTAAAAGCAATGTTTGATACGCAAAGTTCGTTGTAAAATATAATCAAGCAGTTAATATATCAAATCACAGCACATAATAAATCACTGAAAGTATAATGATATGAATAGTAAGAAAAACATATTTATTTGTTAGATATTTATAAATTCAAATTTAAAAGTCCAAGTCACATGTAATATGTTCTTGTTTAACAAGGTGATTTAATGTTGTTTCAAATAGGCGTGGAGAACTAGCTGGTACTTCTGTCAATGTAATTTCATTTCTGCTGGATACATTAAAAACACATTTGCAACCTAAGCAAGGTTTCGTTATATCTAGTGGATTTTCCAAATTTTAGAAAGGGATGATGGTAGTAGTAGTTGGTTCAGCGCCAGGTGATAAACATATACAACAAGCAAAGCAACATAAACGGATTTAAAATGTTCATGATTATATAAATTAAACCATTACACTTTTATAATCCATGTAGCGTTTCCGTTCTTTGTAATTTACAAAGAGTTTTAAGAATATAAAGCAATGTAAACAAGTTTTGAAACACAGAAAGCAGATCTTAATTTAAAATAAAGGAAAATCTTATGCTATTTTACTCGATTTATAAGAATCGTAACCGTGAAACATATTATTGGTATTTCTGCAACTGCTACCATATACACACGTGCGCGCGCGCGCACACACACCCACACACACGGACATACGAAATCCATCAAGATTAAAGATACTGTGTATGTATTGGAGGATGCGTACAATAAGAAAGGACTATTACATGGATAAATTGTAGAATTCCATTTGCTATTGATAATTAGATTATAAACATTTATATGCTTTTATCGGAAATTTAAAAACGTCAAAATTGCAGCACGCAGGTGTGTAAATATTACTTTGCGATTTGATTTCATTTTGGTAGTTATACTTATGTATAAGCATCCATCCAAGCATAAAGCTTGATAATCTTTAAACTATAAAATAATTATAAAACATTAGACTTTTTCCTGGTATTGGTCTATTTTATCATTTTCGGAACTTGTAAAGCAACTAGAACTATAATAACAAAGTACTTTATGTCTTTGCTCATTGTTTCAAAAAAAAAAAAATTAAATGTGAATAACTATGTTCATTTTATTATTAATGTATGAGTAAAGATCAATCTACATAATTAAATATTTTCAAACGTAATTTGTTTAATTTTTATCATTTAACGTTACGAAATATATTAGAAAAATATATAAAAATATATTTTACTTTAGTTTTTTTAATATTTAAAATATTTTATATTATGATATTAAACTTTTACAAAAAGTAACAAAATTTTTATAAGTAGGAATGATTTTTCCTGAATTAGTTAATATGTCGGTTTCTTTTAATAAGACGGTATTCAATTTTTCAAAGTAAGTTTCGACTTGAAATTGACCATTAACATCTCTTATTTCATTGCTTTTCGTAGATCAGCGCTTATTTTCAACTTTTCCATTACAACTTTGCCGATGCAAGTATTAGTTCTCCGAACGATATGTAATATTACATTACTAGTAAACTTATTTTGCATTTCTAATTAATTTGAACGTAAAAATATTTTTTTTTATGAGAAAGCAATGCGAGGAAATTTTGAGAATCCATTTTTAATGTTGTACCTAGTTGTTGACTAGGTTTTCCTTTCCCTGCCGCATCTTTCTACCATTTTTAAGATCCAAAAACCGTGTACCAGCTTCGTCACCATTAAAATTTATGAAATTTACATATTGTAAATTTTTGCAAAAGTGATGTTAATTAACTCTTGAATTATGGTTGCTCGGGCAATTAATCAGACTGATCTATGATGTGTTGTAATGTACGAGTTCTAATAAATTTTTTCTTAACATAATGAACAATATAGTATTTGAGCTTACAGTCTTGTTAACAAGCTCGCTGTTTAAATTAGTCTGGATGACGATTAATATTTGCATGATCATTTCCTCTGATTTATCTGTATAATTTGTTCGTTCTTTTCAATTGTCATATATAATTATCCAAATCTATCTGTTCCAAATTCTCCTCTAGGAAGGAGTCAGGCAACAATTTATCTTATCAATAATATTTATATTCTATAAAATAAATTGAATTGTTTACTAAAATATATTTTATACATTCATATATTAATTGTAAACCATTAGTTAATTATTCACACCTGGATTATACGCATAATGGGTAAAATCAGACATTCCTTCAGTTTTTTAAATATTGCCTCATCGATTAAAGACTGATTAGTAACAGACTTATTGTCTTTGCAAAATAAAAGCGTACATTGCATCACACATTATTTCCAGCTTCCCACTATAATTTTGTGATTCTGAACCAACTAACATCTCTATCGCAGCCATATGTGTACCTGAAACAACGCGTGCGTAAGGCAATTTTAAATTGAGAGAATTATTTTTCTTAACGATGAAATTAGAAATATATATTATTTACTGAAATCTTTGACGAGACTGCATTTAGAGCAATACCATCATTTTCATATTCATCGGCCCTTCCAAGAGCACACATTAACATTACACACTTGGATATTATAAAGAGACACGAGTTTGAAACCATATTCGTTTAATTTTTATACTTAGTGGTGGGCTGATATTTACCGTATGAGAATTTGTGCCTTTCTTCGAATATGGTAAGCATACCTTGATATTATTCACAGGATCATAATTTTTCATACCAATGAGAGAACCCGTATGTGGCGTTCCTAGTTGTCAGACCGATGGAGCCATCTCTGTGAAAAGTGCTCAAACTGTTCGCAATTTTGTTTCAGCAGTGATAGGAGAGATGGTAAAACGAATCAATACATGCCTACGCATGGGTGTTTCCATTATAAATAACTTATAACTTACCGATGGATGGTGCTGCTGGCTGTCGGTTACTCACAATCTATCGACGGCTGGTGTTGCTTGCGGTTGGTAACTCACGATATATCGACAGTAGGTGATGCCTGCGGTCGATATCTCATGTTATAATAACGGCTGGTATTGCCAATAATCGGTAATTCAGGAACTATCGGCGGATGGCATTGCCAGCTATCGGTAATCCATCTCTTAGTTGGCTAAACTTAATCTAACATCCTCTAATCTTAATTTAAACCAAGCTAATCTCAGTTACACCTGATCTGACTTAATCTGGCTTCACTCATATCTAACCCAACCTAACACAACCTAACTTTACCTCTTTTAAACATAAACAAATCAAACCTACAATTCTTAAATCTAACCCAACATAACCGAGCAACCTACAAATATTCCGAAACATAACCCAACCTAACATAACCGCGCGAACCTAACTGAATCTAACATAACCACACTTCCATCTCGGGACGGAAGCAACCAACGCAACTTTCATAGGGATGAGGCTATGCAGTAAGCCTTCCGCAGTTACGGAGTGGCAGAGATTCGCTCCGATTGAACGTTTATTCACGTAATGTAATGTTATGATCGGCAGGTTCAATCGGAACGGGTCCGCATCGAATATAGGAGAGCCTTCGGCTAAATGAAAACGAACAGTCGGAAAAGAATAAGACTTTACTAAAAAATCATATGAAAATCCGATATTTCGACGCGCATCTAATATAAACCTAAATAAACGTAATTCGAAAAATATAAAGGACAGTAGGAAATATTCTCCAATGTATTTCATGTAGAAATAAATGAATGCAAAGGAGAACACTCGATCTCGGGATAGCGAGACCGGGGCGACATCCCGAAGTAATCGTATAACGCCGGTTCCGGGATGGTGCAGAGAGGAAATGTGGAGGGTAGAGGGCATAAAATAACAACAACGCAACTAAAGAAAAAGGAAAAGATAATCTGTGAAAACATTGCATTTATTAAGAGGAAATCCTAGAAATATCAAACAACAGATTATATACCATACCGTAAGAGCAAGGTGCAACGAAATAGACAATATCGTGAGAGAAAGTAAAAAAATCGAGGAACTTAAAAAGAAAATATTAATTTAGATTGAACGAATCAATATCACTGATCGCGGCAAGCTTAATGGAAAACGCTATGACTATGAATCGGTTAGAGTATAAGATGCTGGTCGCGGTTCGAGTGGCACTGGGAATCTCTCGTCCGCATCAGGGCAGGCAGCAGGATGGTGGGAGGGCCTGCAGGCGCCCCCCAACTCCCACCCGCGGCGTGAGCGAGGCTGCTGTGCATATGCAGCTGAGAGATACTGCCGGCTCATGACTTGGAATCAGCCCCATCGGGTCGTGGCATAAGATTAAATATTGGGCAGGCGGTTCGGAGCCCCCTATCGATGACACAAACGGTTAGGGAAATACAGAAGGATACGAAAAGCATATATAAAGGGGAAAGAGAAAGCCTCAAAAGGTAGCACAAACAGGAAAGGAGAAGCATCAGGAGCCGAAGTAAGGAAATCAAAAAGAGAGAACAGGATAATGGAAAAGCTACCGATAAGAATAACGTTTGCACTTTCAAATGGAAGAATAGGCAGCCACATATGATCAGACGTAATGATAGATATTATGAGCGAGGATGCGGCGAACCTAATGACATATTAGAAAACGTTAATGGGAAACATCTGGCATATAAAAAAAATCTGACATCGAATACTAGGTGAAACTAGTGGCGAACGTTTACAGAGAAAAATGAAGCAATTAAAGGAGCAGGAAGCATTCGAGGACAAGCAACAAGATGAGGAAACGCAGGAAAAAACGACAGAAATACGAAAAGATGACGCAAGAAAATCGAGAGTGGGAGATATAATTCTGGAATTTAACAAGAAAACAGGTGTAGAGAACAAAATAAAGGAAATAAAAGGATCTCTGAAAAACGGATTCGACGTAAAGCATACGAGTGCGAGTATAATGCCCCAACTAAGGGACACATACCCGTTGGATTACCAGAGAAGAAATAAAGAAGGACATAAGACGAACATTAAATGAAATTGAAAGAAAGGATAGCGGTATAACCGTCAAATTGTTAAAAGTAGCGTGGAGAGGCAACCAAGTCGCGTTAGTTGAATGTGAACAGGAATACAGCAAAGAGCTGGAGAAGCTACAACGACTCAAAACAGCATTGACCTCTTGTCGCTGCTAAGTGCACCAAGGGTAGAAAGATGCTTCGAGTGTCATAAACTTGGACATATCAGCAGAAATTGCGAAGAGTCAAGGATAATGAGGAAACCTCCTGAAGATGCGGATTCCAGAATCATACGATGATTGATTGCATCGCGAACAAACCGAAATGTATCACCTGCAGCGAGGCAGGAAGAAGGAATCCGTATATCAGACACGTTACCGGAGCTTCAATTGCCCGGCCTACAGAAAGGCGTTGATAGAAAAGAACGAGAAACGAATATGGAATTGAAAGTTCTACAAATCGATCTGAGCAGATGCCGAGTCGCGCAAGAAATCATGTAGAAAATGTAAGAATACTGACTGCAAGTCGAGAACGGTGACGCTCCGATATGGATAGCCGGCGTTAATCGAAAATGTTGCACATATGGCACCTCGTACTCCTCGACCGAAATCGTTCATGCAATGCTCGAAGGAATAAAAGTTATATGCTGCTACTTCTCGCCGAACAGGAGCGGAAATAAGTAGAAGAATATATAAACGAAATGGAGGTTAACATAGAAAAGAGAGAGAAAGCAAAGAGAATAATAATTGCAGATGATCTGAACGAAAAATCGATAATCTGTGGCAGTAAGAAGAACAATCATAGATAGAAAAATATCATAAAAATGGCTCTAAGATACGATCTAATCGCGACGAATCCGAAAGAAGACTATACATAGTTTAAAATCCGAAACAAATCAAATATAGACATAATGTTGATATGAGGTTACATATTTGCTAAGTTGCGTAAAGCAGAAGTGTTTGAGATATTTTCAGCGTCGGACTGTCAATACGTACTACATACCTTCCAAAGTACGAATTACAAGAATGAGGAAGAGGGATTTGCAAGCCTCGATGGAAAGAAACAGAACTGGGGCGATGCAAATAAAAGATCAACTTATATAATATATAGATATTTATTTTTATTTAGAGGAGATGATCCATTTTTAAGTAACTAAAATATATGATAAGTGTAATTATATAAACCAATTTCAAATATTTAATTAAAACATCATGAAATGATATGAAATTAGGTAGGATTTTAGATGCAATGGAGTATCTTAAGGAGATATTGTATTTAGAATTAACTAAAATTTAAAATATGTATTAATATTTATACCAATTTGAAATATTTACTAGAAAAATCATGAAAGCATGCGGTCCAGTGAGTGGGGGATTAACGGATCGTTGCGAGGATCATGCGGTCCAGCGAGTAGGGATTCGCATTTCGTGGTGGGGCTAGCGGCGCATCTTTCGCGTTTAACTTATGAAATAGTATAATGAAGTAGTATAGCATGAACTTACAATTACGTGTGTGTTGTTCGTGTCTTGCATTCTTAACGTGTGTAACTTCGATATGTGAATTCTTATATGCAGCAATACATTAGTCCGGATATAGTATATATATGTTTATAAGAGGCTTAAAAGTAGAATACAGGTTCTGTTAAAGTCGTCTCCCTGAATTGTAAGAGTTCCCATTAAGGTTATGGGTTGCGACTGTCCCTTTCAGCAAGACGAAATCACCGGTGCGAGGTAGACAAGGGTGTTTGTCTTTGGTGCGAGCGAGGCAGATATACTCATTAGTAAGAGGGAGACAGTAGTTCTCGTCGTTGAGATTGAAACAGCGATGCCTGGTCTGAACGAGCCATGTCTACCGGTCGGTTCGAGTGACACAGCGGTACTTGGTGCGTGTGACCGCGTGCGGGTGTGCGCGCGCGAATACTGCCGGTTGTCGCTGCTGTAGGCGAGCGCGGCAGGTTGCCTGAGTCCAGGGATTGATGATGGAAGTGCGAAAAGGATCATGTGTGGAATGGGTGGCAGGCGCTACGCACGACGTTACGCTTAGAAGCGCTATCCCGTTGCATGAATTTGTAGAACTCACATTCTTTTCGAGAGCAGAAGCAGATAAGTATAATGCAATGTATAAAACATCACAGATAACTTACCTTGAAACGTTGAAATGAGATGGGCTCTCGCGTTGCGTGGAGTAGTAAACTCTATTGCTTCGACACGCAGACTCTGATCTACCTTCTTGTTTTCTTGTTGCATGGAACTGTAGAATTCACATCCTTTTGGACTGTAGAAGCAGATAAACATAATGGTATGCATGGAGGATTACAGCTTACTTAATTTGAAATCATGAAATGACATGCACAATTGCATTGCATGGAGCATTAGAATTCCATTCCATTCACACGCAGGCACTACGAGCCGCCATCCCTTTGCATGGAGATGCAGCATTCACTTTCTACGGAAATGTAGAAGTAGATATGCACAATACTATGCTTAGCATATTTCAGCGTACTTAATTTGGAACGTTGCAATGATATGCGGCATGGCAATGCATGGAGCATTAAAACTCCATTGCTTTGACACGTAGACATTATGAAGTCACTTCCTCTTGCATGAAACTGTAGAACTCACACACAGGATCCTTACTGTGAAACTTTGAAATGACAAGAGCCATTCGGACTATATAGAGCAGAGCAACTCCATTGCTTGGACACGCAGACACAATGAAGCGCCATTCCGTTGCACAGAACTGTAAAATTCATATTCATAGGAAGTGTTGATGTCGATAAGCATAATGCGATTAATTGAAGATTGCAGCTTACTTACTTTGAAACGTTTGAATGGGATGCGCTATCGCATTTCATGGTACTTTAGAACTCTACTGCTTTGACACGCAGACACTATGAAGCTGTATTCCGTTCCATGGAAATGTATAATTCACAACCTTCGGAAATGTAGAAGCACATAAGCATAATGCTTTGCTTAGAAGTTTTGACTTACTTACTTTGAAAACTTGGAATGAGATGCGCCTCTGAATTGCATGGAGTATTAGACCTCTTCTGTTTTGACAAGCAGACACTGCACAGCGCCATCCCGTTGCATGGAATAGTAGAAATCACAATCATTAGGCATAATATTATCTATTGGCCATGATTTCTATTGCCCTTCCAAGATTTTTCATCAAACATGGTTTTTCGAGTCTTATCATAAATATAAGCTATGGAACCGACAATTCGTAAATAGTTTACTTTAGGCTTTTTATCAAGCCATATTTCAAATGGCGTTTTACTTTGATTTAAAGCCTTTGTTGGGCTTAGGTTTATTAAATACGTCGCAGTTAAAGCTGCTTCCACTCAAAACAGTTTATTTAAACTGGCACCACTTATCATCGTGCGTGCCTTTTCTGTTATGTTTCTGACCATTCTCTCACAAACACCAATTGGGGTGTTCGCGGAACTGTTAGATGGTAACTAGTACTTTTTTCTACACAATAATCTTTCATCTCATTTGACAGATATTCTCTGCCATTACCGCTATACAAGTGAATAACTTTTAAATTAAAATGAGCCTTGCTTCTAGATACAAAATCTTTAAGTGCAGAAAATACTTCCGATTTATATATAATCAGGTATGTTACACGGTAAAGTGCATAATCGTCCACAAACAGGAGAAAATAATTCTTTCCGTTAATAGTTGAAGGAATAATAAAACAACATACATCTGAATAAATAATAAACAATGATCGCTTTACATGCTCCATATTCTTTACCTTTTCGAATGATAACTGTGCTTGTTTACCTTTAATGCAAGCCTCACATAAATTATCATTCGGCACTATCACTTGAATATGATTTACATCATTGAGCATTTTTTTATTCTTCAAATCTACGAATTTTGATCTTCCAATGTGGCCCAAACGCTGATGCCACAGTTCATAGTCAATACTTACTGCACTATGAATCTGGTGATTAATCAACTTTTCACCATTTTTCATTTGAAAGTCAGTGATAGATAAGCTATTTTATTCCTTACCTTTGATTATTTCCTGACCAGTTTTCATTACCTGAACGTTTCCATCTGTTACAAATACGATGTACATTCCTGCTTCTTGCATCCCTCTAACGGGCAGCATCTTTCTGCCACCGAAATCTTCAAGGGTGGACTCAACTCCTCGAATGTCGAAAAGACATTATCATATTTGACATTGTGATCCAACGCTCCGGAATCCAACAGAAACTTTAATTTGTTTTTATCGTCTTCCCCATTTTCATTGTACCCCGTCATAAAGGCAAACGAGGATGTCCAAACCTTTGTAATATCCAATTCTTCTGTTACTTGAGCTGCTTGGATGGACGATCACCTTTTTCTTTTCCACGTGCTGGACCGCTCTTTTATAATAAAAACGTTCTTTTATTTTATGCCCTTTCGCCCACAATCATGGCATTTTATATTTATCGTTTCTTTGGCCATTTAAATTATCCCCTTTTGCCTTTTCTATTGCTTTGTCCTTTATATACTTGTGAATTAAAATTGTCTCTATCTGTATGTATCCTCTCAGTATGTAATACTTTCGCGCTTGTCGAGCAGCCTGTTCGTAATTTCACTTCGTGGACCAATAAACCAGTTTTTACAAATGCTAATGTTTGATTGTCTTCGGGAAATATTCTATTGCCGTAATTACTCGCCATAGCACGTTGGAAGGATTAGTAGTAAATGGAAAGCTTTATCCGCTTCTTTTAATTTTGCACACGCTGCTAAGAGTTCCGTGATCATGTCGTTGAGTGTTATAAAATATTTGATCAAGGGCTGCTCTCCCTGTAGTTTTAAACTTAATAGTTTTCTTCTAACAGCCAATTATGTGGCTAAACTATCCCCTTCATATATGCCATCCAATTTCTGCAAAATTTCAGCAGCAGTTTTCGAATTATTTGCGAAGCTCAAAATAGAATCTACTAAATATTCAGCATCCTTTCTCTTCCCTCCAATTTTCAGTTATTTTTACTGGAATGGGTTCATCTATAATTATCAAATTCGCTTAACAGTGCACCAATTCTCAACTGCCACATACTGTAGCGATCACCATCAAATTATTTAATGTTCCTCTTGGTTTTTGCATTTTCCATATTTCTCTGTTCTTTCATAAGGAAAAGTTTATATTCACTAATAATGTTCCTTTAGTAGTTTAATCACTTATATATGCTTCTGATATTACACTTATAATCACATAATCACGTACACGAGAGCTATCACTAAAATCAATATCTACTAAAGTGTTAATACTATTAAAATACGTAAACTGGGCCCATAACCTATTGAATTATGGGTAAATATAAATGAAAAGCCGCCCAAAGTTCTTTATAATCTGTAACTTTATTCTTAAGGTTTGAAGGTACGTCTTTACGTTTTAAAAGCTCTAATAATTTTGAGGACATCCCAAAGGAAATATAGGGTCTTCCCTCCTAAAGAAGTAGACGACGCAAAGTCTGCACGTGTTTTCCTTTCCGGCCACTAGGTATAAACAGTCGTGAACCTTACTCGAACCGACAGAACTATTTCATAGTTTATATATAGGATTCTATTTCCTAACTCAAGATTCATTTTTGTTTCTCCGTTGACATGTGAAATAATGCAACAGGAGTAAGCTGTCATTCATAGCATTATACTTTTCTGCCACAACACTTCAAAAGAATTTTAATGCTATATGTGCATGCAACATGATAGCCCTTCATACAGTCTGCCGGTTGGAACAACAGGAACCTAATGCTCCATGACATGCAGTGGCGAATCTCACATCACTGTTTCCGAGTAAGTAAGCTGAAACATTCTATGCATAGGATTACGCTTGACAGCTTTTACACCTCAAAGATATGTGAATTCTGCAGTTTCTTGAAACGGGATTGCGTATCGCATTGTCTGCGTGCCGTAACAATAGAACTCTAATGCTACATGCCATGCAATGGGCCATTTCGTTTCAACATTACAAACTTCGTAAGCTGCAACCTTCTTTGCATAGCAATATGCTTATCTGCGTATGCACTCCACAAGAATGTGAATTCTATAGTTCCATCCAACGGAGTGCGTCTGCATAGTGTCTGCGTGTCAAAGAAGTAGGGTTCTAATGCTCCATGCCATGCGATAGCGCATCTCATTTCAACGTATAGAAGTATTAGTACGTATAGTACAATGTACAGTAATCTGTAATCTACTATGCATGACATTATGCCGGCTGCTTCTACTCTAAAAGAATATAAGTACTACAGTTCCATGCAACAGGAAGGAGCTTCATAATGTCTTCGTGTCAAAGCAACGAAGTTCTAATACCCCATTCAATACTGGGCCGAATCTCATTCCAACGTTTCAATCGAAGTAAACTGCAATCCTCCATGCATAGAATTATGCTTATCTGCTTCTACACTTTAAAAGAAAGTGAATTCTACGATTCCATGCAACGGAATGACGCTTCACAGTGTCTGCGTGTCAAATGAGGAGAGTCCTCATGCCCCATGCAATGCGACGTCGCATCTCATATCAACGTTTCAAAGTAAGTAAGGTGTAATCGTGTATGCATATCTCTTATGCTTATCTGCTTCTAAAATCTTCAATAATGTGAGTTCTATAGTTTCATGCAACGGGATGGTGCTTCACAATGTCTGCGCGTCAGTACTACTGTACTAATGATGCATGCAATGCATTGGCGCATCTCACTTCAACGTTTCAAAGTAAGTTAGGTGTAACCTTCCATGCATAGCACTATGCTTATCTGCTTCTACACTTCATAAGGTTGTGAATTCTACATTTCCATGCAACAGGGTGGCGTTTTACAGTGTCTGCTTGTCACAAAAATGGAATTCTAATGCTCAATGCAATGCGACTGCGCATTTCATTTGGACGTATCGAATTAAGTAAGCTGTAATCTTCAATGCACATTGTAGAAAACTCATTAATTAAAGACAATTACAAGGTTTTGTAATTCATTAAAAAGTTCCTTTCAACTGAGATATTACTCCAAGGACTGCTAATGAACAACTGCTTCATCGTTTTAAAACATACACACGAAATATCATTTATTCCGCATATTCGCTCTCGCTCGCATTCTAGAATATTCCACGCACCTAACATTTGAAACTTTAATTATTGATTATCTTTTGAATTAAGATAATATCGTTATTCTTCACTCGGCCGTCCTGAATGAACATTCGTTCCGACTGTCTTCATTCATGTCGTCTTCGAATTCAGATAAATATTATAGATTTCTTCGATCCACAATTTCATAGAATCTGCTGACGTAGATATTTATAGGGGTTCTTCTCCTTCCCCTACCTTTCGAACTACAAATCGTTGATTGCGTAAAACTCGTGCAACTTCATACGGTTCAAAATATTTATGAGCTATATTTAGACCAGAACTCTGTTGCATACGTTTAATTGCTACTAGATCTCCTTCACGATAAATTCTAGCTTTTCGTTTACTCTTGTTAAAAGTTCGCCTATTCTCTTATTGGATCCTGGATATATTTTTGCTTGCTTGAGTCGTACTTCATCTCGCTTATCTTGAAAACGTGCTATCCATTCCTTTTCAAGTATCGTGTGATCCATTCCTTTTCAAGTATGTCTCGGATCTCAATATGACCTTAGAGACGTGAACGTGTCCCAGAGAGAAGATGAAATGGTGACGTGCTAGTACTTCGATGTATTGTTGATTTCAAACATTGTTGATCTACTTTTAAATACTTATATCATTCACAGGGCTTAGGTGCTGTTAATTTTGCTGACAACAGTATGAATGTTCTATTAATACGTTCAACTTGACCATTAGCTCTAGGAAATCCTGTTGTAGTTGAAACATGTTCTATATTTTCTTCTTGACAATATTGCTCGAAATCATTTACTGTGAGAGCCGTTCCCCTATCAGAAATTATTCGACGCAGATTACAGAAAATAGTCGCTTGCTTCTTTAGGCGTGACAAAACTTCATCTGTGGTAGTAGATTTTGTAGCATAAAGCGCGCTCGACGCGCTCGGCCGACTTGGCGGCTCACTTCGTAACACGCTCGACCCCACCACGAGCGGTCTCTCCGCTCATCGGTCCACACGCCATCCCCACTCTGGGACCCAGTGACTCGCGCGCCGCGTGACCCGAGGAGGTCGCGGACGTGCCGATCCAGTCTCAGTCTCATTCACCGATTCGAACAGAGCAATTGACTCTAAAGAGTCTCGATCCCCCACTCGAACAGAACTGTTGTCTCTCAGGTATACGAGCTCCCAGCTCAATGCATCCGACTCATTCGCATCTACCATAGTGGGGTCCTTATTTTATTCTATTTCCATTTTCTTATTATATAGTACTTAGTAACTTAGAATTAGTATATTAAGATACTCAAGTAAGAATATATCTTAGTTTATACCAAATTCAAAGTCTTTGTTCTATTTCAAATGCAAGTTCCTTTAACATTACATTCCACGGGTACACTCGCCATTAACTACTATTCCTAACAAATCAAGTTCAACGGTCTTAAAGCTCGACGGTTAGAGCCAACGCGTAGCCGCTCTTACTTTATTTCTGTTGTGTCAACGTGTCTAGCGTCTAGGTACATCCGGTAAGCTAGAGCAAACCAGCACTTAGTCGTGCCGTGCTTTACCAAAGTGCAAGTACTTCTGATGAGCTTCCGTTCTCGGGTAAAGCGTACACGACGCGCGGGAAGGAAGGAATTTATCCGACGAATTGTGCATGAATACGTGGGTGGTGCACCCGAATATTCGGGCCATCGCAGAGCTCTTCCCGTTCCTGTCATGGAAATCTTTGCTGACGTATGTCCTGTACGAGCTAACGATCGTTCGATTCAAGCTTCGATACCCGTTAGCCAGGATCAGCTTTCCTGGCGCCTGATTCCAATCACCGATCCGCCCTACCAGCCGTACGCTGCTGCTATCCGGGTCACTGATCCTCTGCGCCTACGCTACCTGCAACGAGAAGCAAACAAATGAATTAATAGCATAGAAAGGTAACTTGCACGCTTTTGTACACGATAAGTCGAGTTCTATCCGACGACGAACCCCGCTCAGCGCAATTCGCGTCGATTTCGGAAACGACTACGATTAGTGTCAACGTGACGAGCGCATTCGCGGCTTCAGGACGTGAAAATACACAAATCGCGTTGTATTGAATACTACATATTATCATGAAACATAGAAATGAGATGGGATATCGCGTCGAATGCAGTATTAGTACACCATTCCTTCGACACGTAGACATCTAGAAACGCTATCCCTTTGCAAGGGAGTGTAGAGATCACATTCTTTTGAAGTGTAGAAGAGATAAGCGTAACGCGTTGCACTGAATACTACATCTTACATTAAACATTAAAATGAGATCCCACATCGCGATGAATGGAGTATTATAGCTCTATTTCTTCGACACGTAGATATCTAGAAGCGCTATATCGTTCGCAATGAAGTATATGAATATTACATGTTACCATGGAACGTAGTAATGAGATTCGATATCGCGTTGTATGAACAATTAGAACGCTAATGTCTCGATACGTAGACATCTAGAAACGCTATTCCGTTGCAAGGAAGAGTTGCATTTGCATTCTATTGAATTGTATACGCTGCAGAGCCAGGGGATGACGCGTCTGCAACCAACAACACAATGCGGAGCTGCACCAGGGCCACCAACGGGAAGATGCATGACTGCAACGGAAAGTCGAATAGCTCGTGCCAAGGTTCATGAGCTTATTCATCAACAGTCGCACATTCTTTACGAAACCGCGAATAGCTGAAACGATACCGGAAGCGCAAATCGATCGTGCGAAGATTCCGATTCCGGCAAACGTAAAACTAGCAGATCCACAATTCCATCGACCGGCAAATGTGGATATGTTAATCCCCACCGGCCCAGCTTTATAGTCCCTTAGCATCGGCCAGTACAAACTTTCTGCTCGCAACGATCCTGAATTAATCCTCCAAAAGACGCAATTTGGATGGATCGTCGGGGGGAGCGTCTCCACATCGACGTCGTGGAGAAAACATCAAACGTTCGTTACAACCCTGAATTTCGAACTTCAAAAATTCTGGGAGATAGAAGAGGGACCACATGTACGACACCTATTTTCCGCGGAGCAGCAATGCGTGCAGCATTTTCGCGACCACGTTAAACGGACACGAACCGGTCGTTACATTGTCGCATTGCCGTTCAATGAAAAGAAGATGCAGTTAGGCGAAACTCTGTCGTGCGCCTTCAACCGTCTTGAACGAGAATACTCCGCCGTCGTCGAGGAGTATCACGAGATAGGACACATGAGCCAGGTAGAACCACGCGATTCGGATGGCTTTAACCTCCCTCACCATGCCGTCATCAAACTGTCCAGCTCAACAACGAAGGTTCGCGTTGTCTTCAATGGATCTGCAAGATCGAGCAGTAGACTCTCATTGAACGACACGCTTTTGACAAGACCAACGATACAGGACGACATATTCGCGCTTCTCATAAGGTTCCGTCAACATACCTATGTCTTAATCGGAGACATCGAGAAGATGTATCGGCAGTTCCTCGTAAGACCGGAAGACCGCCGATACTGAACACGCTCACGTTTGGACTATCTTCAGCACCTTTCCTCGCCATCAGGTGCTTTCATCAGCTAGCGGACGACGAAAAGGTGAATGCTCTTTTCGCATCGACCGTGCTCTAGCGAGATCTATACGTCGACGATCTCCTAACTGGCACAGATAATTACGAAGACGCTAGACAACTACGGCACCAGGTAATCAAGCTACTTAACCGCGGAAGCCTCCACATTCGGCAATGGATCTCGAACGAACCGAAACTTTTAGCAGGACTTCCGAAAGGCGAAATTTACCCAAAGTATTTTGGAAACGCAACCGTGAAATCTCTCGGCGCCTCGTTGCACGCGCAGAAAGACCGAATCATCTATTCCGTGGATCCAAACATTGATACGAAGATAACCAAATGCACGAACTTATCCACCATAGCAAGGTAGTGCATCCAGAAATGCTATTCCTTAGCAAGCAAGTGTTAAAGCCACATTCTATTGATGGGTAGAAGCGTCTTAAATCGCAATCCCTCTGCAAGGGACGGTTGACTTCACATTCTTTTGAAGCGTACAAGAGATAAACATAGCGCGTTGAGTTGAATATTACATCTTACATGAGACATTGTAATCAGATGCGACATTGAGTCGAATGAAGTATTCGAACTCTACTACGTCGATTCATTGTGCTTCGAGAAACGCTATACCTTTGCAAGGAAGTGTAGAAATCACATACTTTTTAAGGGTAGAAGCATGTTAAGACGCTATCCCTCTGGAAGGGAGTGCAGAATTCACATTCTTTGGACGTGCAGAAGAGATAAGCATAACGCGTTGTATTGAAAATTAAATCTTACATTGAACATTGAAATGAGATGCGACTTCGCGTTGAATGAAGTATTCGAATTCTATTGCAACGACATATTGTGCATTTGGTATCGCTATGCCGTTGCATCGAAGTGTAGAATTCACATCCCTGAAACGGTTAGAAGCATCCTAAAACGCAACCCCTTTGCAAGGAAGTGTAGAAATCGCATTCTATTGAAGTGTAGAAGCAAATAAGCATAATGAGCTGAATAAAGCATTGAAATCTACTTTCATACTTCGAACTGTCGATTTGAAATGCGATATCGCATTTTATGGAGTATTTGAGCTCTGTTGCATCGATACGTAAATGTCTACAAACGCTATCCCGTAGCAAGGAAGTGTGGGATTTACATCTTTTGGAGTGTAGATGCAGATACGCAAAATGAGTTGCATTGAACATTACATCTTATCACGAAGCATTGAAGTGAGATGCGACATCGCGTCGAATGAAGTATTAGAACTCTATTGCTTCGACACGTAGACATCTACAAACACTATCCCTTTGCAAGGGTGTGTGGAGTTCACATTCGTTCGAAGTGAAGAATAGATAAACGTAACGCGTTGCATGGAATATTACATGTTACATTAAACATTGATTTAAAATCGCAATATCGCGATGAATGTAGTTTCTTACTGTTTAAAGTGAAACATTGAGATTTGTTTATAATCTAATGGAATTTAATTACCATTTGATTCAAATTGACAATGATAATCTTCCACAGTTCAACAGTTTTGTGAGCTGTCCTCAGGATCCACAGCTCAGTACTTGTAAAATGGACGACAAACGAACAGCCTAACCAAACGAAATCAAACCGATTTTTCAATACTAATACTATCATGTTTAACTTATTCTGCAAACTATCAAAATGCCCTTCGAACAGTGTTTACTCACTTCCTTCCACCACTGTTTGCAATACGTATGTTTCATTTACTATCAAAGCCGTAAGTATTATCGCCTTTCTTTACTTTCTGTAACTTTCTATGGCTTCATGTTACAGGTCGTTGAACTCGTTTTAAAATGCTCTATCGTATTACGGAAAACTGAACATACCAATTCATTTTAAAAATGAAGTTAACCTTCAAATGTCCAACATACCTCCCCTTACATAAAAACTATTTTCATCAACGGATGGACCCTTTGTACTGTGCAATTTTATATCAGCAAAAATTTCTATGAAACTTATTGTTTCGAGACTATCTGAGGTGCTAATTATCACTTCCCAACCCTGTATATTGCTATGGATGTACCCAACAAGGCAACGATGAACAAAGTTAAATTTAATATTACGATGCTTATTACAATACTTATAACATATTTGTTTTTCTGGAATTTAGTCAAAAAACAGTGTTCACGATGTCGACAGATGAATGTATTTGCCTTACAATTACAAGAGCGGACAGTTTCGAAAGCACAATATTCATTTTCTGCGTTAACCGAATCATTGCAAACGTTAAGTAAAGTACGTGCCTTTCAGAACAGTCAGATGCAAATTACGATACAACGTTTCCAAGAAATGGTACGTCTCACTCTTTTTTAATTTCTGTTTTTGTAATTAAAGGAAATTTAATTGAAATATCCTCAAAATTTAAGGACAAAAAGTTATTATAATCTTACGCAACATATATGATTGTGATAAAGGATAAGTATACAGAACTGAAAGTGGAAAGTAGCGAGCAGAAAAATAAACTGATAGAACTGCAAAGTAGATTGATACGTTCCTCAAATGATGCTTCTACGTCAATAAAATCTGTTAAACAAAAACCTATTGCACAAAATCAGGTATAATAAATATCACTTCTGCTCAAAAGCTATAATAGAATTGGACCGAAATGGATATAAAGCAGGCAATAATATCTAAACGTTCTATTCTATGCAAAGGCAAATATTTCGACGAGAAGAAATGTATTACTTACAAATTACTTATGTTCGCAGAGATCTCACTAATTCAGGCTTCTTGTCTTGCAGAAATAATCATTCATTTAACATGGAAAGGAGTCCAGGAATTGTAAGAGGTTTTGATATTTCATAGCCTCACTCTATACGTCGATTGGATCACGTAAAACATCGGACACCAATTGCATCTACACCTTCAGATCTTAAATATATAATTGCAGCAACATATTTAATTCCGTTTTAATAACATTTTTCTAATTATTTATGTATATGCCTAATAAATATATTAATCGAATAAGTTGCTTTACCGAAGAATAAAAGAATCTGAGTATTACAAATCTGAGCATTACATAACAAACGTGCATTACATATATAATGTTACATGTAACAAAAGATGCATATCAAAAAGATCGTAAATAAGTTGAATCTAGAATGCGGTCATAGAGATACAGAAATGGTAAAAATTCCAAACAATAATTATCAAAATTCAAAAAGGGTTAGTGAAAGTCCATCTCCTTGACGACGATAAGAAACAAGTCTGCCTTATGTACTATAATATCCCAAACAGCCAGCGATTGGCACATTAATGACAACGGATAGAACGAATTCCGTGGCAGAACTGTGCTAAAACAGTGCTCCTGCTCAGCTTTTGTAACGGCATACTCTTAGTACTGGAGCGACACTCGTATCAGGGTATTATTAAAGCACCGCGATAAAGCACACGGGCTACATGGCCGTGGCAATAACACTATCAGCTCACCATAGCTACGCGCGTGGTAATGGCGTAGGATGACATTTATTAATGGGAAAGCTGTTTCCATAAAAATTATAAACGAATATGAAAACTGTCTAAACTAAGCAGTTTATTTATTTTGATTCCAAAATAGATACACCGTCAAGAAACAAAGACATAAGAACTCGATATTATTATTTTCGGTAAACTAGCTAGATACGACGATTTTCTCCATAAAGACGTTAATTACATTATCATAAAAATATACACATTCATTTTATATATATTTTCTTCGATTCATCGTTACAAATTCATGCAATTGAGGGTTATATTAAATATGATGACAGCATGTTATTTAAGAAATTACACAAGACGAAGTTAGGGACGCAACAGCATGAATTTTTATTTTATATGTAATATTTTATTTTATAAATAATATTTTTAGTTTATGACGGGTTGAAAGAAATATATACGACTTTCTCAATAACTATAAATATAGGAAAACGACTATCAAAATGTCTATCAGTATTTACACGTTGAATGTCTACTGACATGAAAGCACAGGTTCCCCATTACCAAATGTGACCCTACGTCATTACTGAGAAGATTCATGAATGGGGCGATGACACGCGTGTCACGATGGTGCTGGTGCTGCGCGATTCACACAACGTGTTACGCTTGTCTAGAACGTGCTGGTAACACGTTCTGGCATTTTAGCTAACGAATCCGGTCACAGATGGCTACGGATCAGCTGACACTCCTCGGAAGTGGCAATATAGTGCCGGTATGGTGTCGTCACCATCTTGCCGTTTGTAATCTGGGATGCTTTTTAGAGCATTATTCGGAATTGAATTTGAACACATAGCTATTTTATCGCGAATTTGTATGTACATAATTATACATGACTGCATAAAAACAATATCATACACTTTTATAATCAATTCGATATAAGAATATAAGATGAAGAACTATTCACTCGTATCAGGAGTAAAAACAGTGTTTAGTATGCAAGGTTCGTTGTAAAATACAATGAAGCAGTTAATATATCAAATGACAGCACATAATATATTACTGACAGTATAATGATATGAATAGCAAGAAAAACATATTTATTTGATAGATGTTTATAAATTCAAATCTAAAGGTCCAAGTCACATTATATAAATTATTGTTTAACAAGGTGATTTAATGTTGTTTCAGATAGGCGTGAAGTACTAGCTGGTATTTCTGTCAATGTAATTTCATTTCTGCTGGATACAGTAAAAACACATTTGCAATCTAAGCAAGGTTTCATTAGATCTGGTATTTTCCAAATTTTAGAAAGGGATGCTGCTGGTAGTAGTTGATTCAGCGCCAAGTGATAAACATAATCAACAAGCAAAGCAACGTAATCTGATTTAAAATGTTCAAGATAATATAAATTAAACTATTACACTTTTATAATCCATGTAGCCTTTCTGTTCTTTGTAACTTAAAAAGAGTCTTAAGAATGTAACGCAACGTAAAGAAGTTTGGAAAAAAAGAAAGCAGGCCTTAATCTCAAATAAAGGAAACTTGGATCTGTTGTATCGTGGTTACCGGCGTGCTGTGTTAAGGGATATGATATCAGTTTTAATTTTCTAAACGAGAACAATTAAAAAAAATTTGGAGTCAACACATTGGAAGAAAATTTCTTCCAGCGAAAAATGCTGTATGCAGTGCAATAGTAGCTTCACATCCACTCTATTTACTAGAATCGAAACTATGAAATCTATTTGGTGGTACTCCTAAAGATACTGTGTATGCATTAGAGAATGCGGACAAAAAGAAAGGACTATTACATAGATAAATTATAGGATTCCATTTGTAATTTGTAATTAAATTATAAACATTTATATGCTTTTATCAGAAATTTAAATACGTCAAAATTGCAGCACACAGGTGTGTAAATATCACTTTGCGATCTCATTTCATTTTAACAGTTATAAATATATATATATATATATATATATATATATATATATATATATATATATATATATATATATATATATATATATATATATATATATATATATATATCATCCATCCAGGCTTAAAGCTTGATAATCTTTCAACTATAAAATAATTATGAAACAATAGACTTTTTGCTGACGTTGGTCTATTTTATCATTTTCAGAACTTGTGCAGCAACTAGAACTATAATAACAAATTACTTTATATCTTTGCTCATTGTTTCCAATGAAAATACTAAATATGAGTAACTATGTTCATTTTATTATGAATGTATGAGTAAAGTTCAATCTCCATAAATAAATATTTTCAAACGTACTTTATTTAATTTTTATTATTTAGCGTTAGAAAATATATTACAAAAATATATAAAAATACATTTTACTTTAGTTTTTTAAACATTTTAATTATTTTATATCATATTAAACTCTTACGAAAAGTAACAAAATTTTTATGATTAGGAATAATTTTTCCTTAATTAGCTAATATGTCGGTTTTTTTAAGAAGCCGGTATTTAATTTTTCAAAGTAAGTTTCGACTTTAAATTGCACATTAATTTCTCTAATTTCATTGCTTTTCATAGATCACCGCTAATTTTCAACTTTCCCATTGTCGATGCAAGTTTTAATTCTCCGAAAGATATATAACATTATGTTATTAGTAATATTATTTTGCATTTCTAATTAATTTGAACGTAAAAAATATTTTTTTTTTATGAGAAAGCATTGCGTGAAAATTTTGAAAATCCATTGTTAATGTTGTACCTAGTGGTTGACTAGGTTCTCCTCTCCCTGCCGCACTCTTTTATCATTTTTAAGATCCAAATACCGCGTACCAGCTTCGTCACCATTAAAATTTACGAAATTTACATATTGTAAATTTTTGCATAAATGATGTTAATTAACTCTTGAATTATGTTTGCTTGGGCAATTAATCAGACTAATCTATGATGTGCTGTAATGTATGAGGACTAATACATTTTTTTTTAATATAACGAACAATATAGTATTTGAGCTTACAGATTTGTTAACAAACTCGCTGTTTAAATTAGTTTGGATGACAATTAATATTTGCATGATCTTTTCCTCTGATTTATCTGTATAATTTGTTCGTTCCTTTCAATTGTCATATATAATTTGTGACGTGGTGAAGTTACAAGGTTCGCTTCAACACTCCCCCCCCCCCCCTGCTTCGGTTAGCTTAGTTCGCTGATCACCACCCATGCGAGAAGTGCGACGCGGACCATCGCGATAGCTGTATTAGCGAGAAGTGTGAAGTACCCGATGGTAGAACCTTCCCCCTCCCCCCCCCCCCCATCCTTTCTCACCTCTCTCTATCTTGTGGATTAGACTGGCAAGCTGATGGAAAAAGCGACCCTGAAGAGGTCCCTTCATCGGATAGGCAGACCGCGGGTTCGCGGAAGGGCTGTGCGCCAAGGTAACGTGACGGGCTCGACGATGGAGGAGTCGGAAAGTGAGTAAAAGGAGGAGACCCTTAAATCCAAGGGATATGATCTAAGGCCCTGCGAAAATATGACCGCTGCCATCGTCCATGGAGACGCATAGGATGGTTTTTCGGTGTGAAAAGAACCTCCACCCCTCCTCTGAACACATTAAGAGAGAAATTCAAGATGTACAGCGGACCTGCAGGTGAGCCGTGGAAAGCGCAGCGCGCGATACGCACCGCAGTTCAAATGATCAGGAGGATCCCCCCAAGAGACACCCGAGGGTGCGAGAAGAGAGGATCACCGAAATTCACCGATCTAAGGAGGATCTAGGAGATCCGGAGACCCCCAGCGGATTCATTAAGCGAGCGAGCTAACAAGCGACCAGACGAGATATCTATACGAGCGATTTTGTGGAGAGAGAGAGAGAGAGAGGAAAAGGAATGAGAACCAGCATCCAGAAACCTGGGAAGGAGAGCGTGAGTCCTTATACGCTAAAGCGTCCCATTTTTCCTGCCTCATTTCTGATATCGTGTATTGTATTTGATATCGTATAACGGGTGGTGATCCCCGGTCATTCGCGGCGTACCGTGTAACATTCAGTAGTCCTTATTAGTAATTCCGCGTCGAGGCAATATAGAAAGAAGCCGTGAGTTCAGTATCCCGCGACCCGAATTTGCGCATTCGGCTAGACATAGTCGAAAGAAGGAGCATTGCGAAGTTTCGAGAGTTATTCTGCCCCGGCTTTACCCGGGTTGCATAGTCCATTAGTTTTTGCTACTTCTTGAGTAGCTGGCGCACAAAAAGTCCCAGCCTCGCACCTTCGAAATACCCACTGGTTAGTTAATTAATTTGTTCTTTTACTTGGCGTTGGCGAATCCGCGTAAAATGTAACCACGCGGATAATTTGTGCACCTATCTAACTCCAGATTATAATTGTTATATACCCCCTTATTACTGGTATAATTACCCCCATTTTGCGAATTGTAAACGGGAACACTGTCACAAATTACCCCCTTCATGCGAATTGTAACGGGAAAACAGTCACAAATTATCCAAATTTATATGATCCAAATTCTCCTCTAGGAAAAAATCAGGCCACAATTTATCTTATCAATAATATTTATATTCTGTAAAATAAATTGATTTGTCTACTAAAATATAAGTTATACATTCATGCGCTAATTGTAAACCTTTAGTTAATTATTCACACCTGTATTACACGCAGAATGGGTAAAATCAGACATCGCTTCGGTTTTTTAATATTGCCTCGTCGATTAAAGACTGATTAGTAACAGATTTACTGTCGTTGCAAAATAAAAGCGTACATTGCATCACCCATTATTTCCAGCTTCGCACTATAATTTCGTGACTCTGAACCAACTAACATCTCTGTCGCAGCCATATGCATACATGAAACAACACGTGCGTAAGGCAATCTTAAATTGAAAGTAATATATTTCTTAAAAATGAAATTAGAAATATATATAATTTGCTGTGACAAGACTGCATTCACAGCAATACCATCATTTTTATATTTATCGGCCCTTCCAAGAGCACAAACCTGGATATTATATAATCGACATGAGTTTGAAATCATATTCGTTTAATTTTTATACTTAGTGGTGGGCTAATATTTATTATATGAGGATCTGTGCCTTTCTTTAAATATGGTAAGCATACTTTGGACCAGAAAATAAGTATAGTGTCATATTAGTGAATTTTATTTCTACAAATAAAACAGAACTTTTATACTTACACTAGAAATGTTCCTCTAGAATTGACATTACTCATAAGATCATAATTTTTCATATCTATGGATTCTATGCCTGGTTAAAGTAATAGCGCTAGTATTATTAACCTTTTCAGCACTGAGGCGTGTTGCAAATGGTTTTGTGAGAACCCATATGTGGCGTTCGTTATTTTCAGACAGGTGGAGCCATCTCTGTGAAAACTGCTCAAGCTGTTAGCAATTCTGTTTCAGCAGTGATTGAAAAGATGGCGAAACGAGTCCATACATGCCAACGGATGGGTGTTCCCATTAAGAATAACTTAGAAGTTGCCGATGAATGGTGCTGCTGGCGGACGGTTACTCACGATCGAACGACGGCTAATGCTGCTTGTGCTTAATAATCCATAAATTATAGACGACTGGTGTTACCAACAACCGATAGCGCATGCTTTCACATACAGCTGGTGCAAACAATAGTAGGTAACTCAAGACAAATGAACGAATGAGATGCGATATCGCGTTTCAAGAAGCTTTACAACTATATTGCTTCGATACGTAGACATCTGAAAACGTAATTTCCTAAGAAGGAAGTGTCGCATTTACATTCATTTGAAGTGTAGACGAGGTATACGTTACACTTCGCAATGAATATTATATTATATCATGAAACATAGAAATGAGATGCGATATAGCATTTTAAGATGCATTAGAACTCTATTGCTTCGATACATAGACATCTGGAATCGCATTTCCTAGGAAGGATTTGTGGCATATACATTCTTTGGAAGTGTTGGCGAGGTATACATAACACTTCGCAATAAATATTATATTTTATCATGAAACATAGAAATGGGATGCGATATCGCGTTTTCAGAATCACTAGAACTCTACTGCTTCGATACGTAGACATCTGGAAATGCATTTCCTAGCATTAAGGGGGGCTTTTACATTCTTTTGAAGTGTAGACGAGGTATACGTAACACTTCGCAATGAATGTTATATCTTGTCATGAAACATAGAACTGAGATGTAATATCGCGTTTTAAGAAGCATTACAACTCCATTGCTTCGATACGTAGACATCTGGAAACGCCATTTCCTAGCAAGGAGGTGTAGTATTAACATTATTTTTATGTGTAGTCGAGGTATACATAACACTTCGCAATGAATATTATATGTTATCAAGTAGCACAGAAATGAGATGCAGTATCGCGTTTTAAGAAGCATTAGAACTCTACTGCTTCGATACGTAGACATCAGGAAACGCTATTTCCTAGCACGGAAGTGTCGCATTTACGTTCTTTTGAAGTGTAGACGAGGTATACGTAACACTTCACAATGAATATTATATCTTGTCATGAAACATAGATATGAAATGCGACATCGAGATTTAAGACGGATTAGAACTCTATTGCTTCGATACGCAGACATCTGGAAACGCTATTTCCTAGCAAGGAAGTGTGGCATTTACATTCTTTTGAAGTGTAGACGTGGTATTCAGAACACTTCACAATGAATGTTATATCTTGTCATGAAACATAGAACTGAGATGTGATATAGCGTTTTAAGAAGCATTACAACTCCATTGCTTCGATACGTAGACATCTGGAAACGCCATTTCCTAGCAAGGAGGTGTAGTAATAACATTATTTTGATGTGTAGACAAGGTATACATAACACTTCGCAATGAATATTATATCTTATCATGAAACATAGAAATGAGATGTGATACCGCGTGTTAAGTTGCATTAGAACAGTATTGCTTCGACACGTAGACATCTGGAAACGCTACTTTCCAGGAAGGATGTGTGGCATTTACATTCTTTCAAGTGTAGGCGAGGTATACATAACACTTCGCAATGAATATTATATCTTATCATGAAACATACAAATGATATGCGATATCGTGTTTCAAGAAGCATTATGCCTTTATTGCTTCGATACGTAGAATTCTGGAAACTCTATTTCCTAGCAAGGAAGTGTGGCGTTAACATTCTTTTGAAGTGTAGTCGTGGTATGCAAAACACTTCGCAATGAAAATTATATCTTATCATGAAACACTGAAATGAGATGCGATATCGCGTTTTAAGAGGCATTAGAACTTTATTCCTTCTATGCGTAGACATCTGGAAACGCTATTTCCCAGCAAGGAAGTGTGGCATTTACATTCTTTTGAAGTGTAGACGAGGTATACATAACAATTCGCAATGATTATTATATCTTATCATGAAACACAGAAGTGAGATGCGATGTCGCGTTTCATGATGCCTTAGAACTCCATAGCTTCGAAGCATAGACATCTAGAGACGCTATTCCGTAGCAAGGAGGTGCGGAATTTACATTCTTTTGAGGTGTGGACGAGATATTCATCACTCGTTGCATTGGTATGACATCTTATCATGAATCATAGAAATGAGGTACGATGTCGCCTTTTATTAAGAATTAGAACTCTATTGTTTCCATTCGTAGACATCTAGAAGTGCTGTTCCGTAGCAAGGAAGTGTGGCATTTACATTCTTTTGAAGTATAGACGAGATATACATAACGCGATGCATTGAATATTACATCTTATCGTGACACATTGTAATGAGTTGCGGTATCGCGTTTTATGAAGCACTAGATCACTATTGCTTCGATACGTAAACATCTAGTACCGCTGTTTCGTAGCAAGGAAGTGTGGCATTTACATTCTCTTGATGTGTAGACGATATATACATAACGCGCTGCATTGGAAATTACATCCTATCATACATGAGACATAGAAATGAGGTGCGATATCGCGTTTTATAAAGAATTAGAGCTCTATTGCTTCGATACGTAGACATCTAGAAACGTTATTCCGTAGCAGGGAACCGTGGGATTTATATTATTTTGATGTGATGCCGAGATATACATAACGCGTAGCATTGATACTACGTTTTATTATGAGACATAGAATTAGGGTGCGATATAGTGTTTCATGAAGAATTAGAACTCTAATGCTTCGATACGTAGACATCTGGAAACGCTATTCTGTAACAAGGAAGAGTTGCATTTACATTCATTTCAAGAGCCGATCAGGTAAACATAACGCGCTGTATTGAATTTTGCATCTTATCATGGGACATAGAAATGAAATGCGATATCTATATGCGATATATATGTCTACGTATCGAAGCAATAGAGTTCTAATGCTGCTAAAAACGCGATATCGCTTCTCATTTCTATGTTTCATAATAAGATATAATATTAATTGCGAAGTGTTATGCATACCTCGTCTACACTTCAAAACAATGTAAATGCCACACTTCCTTGCTAGGAAATAGCGCTTCCAGGTGCCTACGTATCGAAGCAATAGAGATCTAATGCTTCTTAAAACGCGATATTGCATCTCATTTCTATGTTTCATGATAAGATATAATATTCAATGCGAAGTGTTATGTATACCTCGTCTACCCTTCAAAAGAATGTAAATATCACACGTCCTTGCTAGCAAATAGCGTTTCCAGATGTCTACGTATCGAAGCAATTGGGTTACAATGCTTCTTAAAACGCGACATCGCATATCGTGTCTATGTTTCATGATGAGATATAATATTCATTGCGAAGTGTTATGTATGCCTCGACTACACTTCAAAAGAATGTAAATGCCATAGCCAAAATTGCTAGGAAATAGCGTTTCCGAATGTCTACGTATCGAAGCAATAGAGTTCTATTGCTTCTTACAACGCGATACCGCATCTCATTCCTGTTTCATGATAAGATATAATAGTCAATGCGAAGTGTTACGTGTACCTCGTCTACACTCGAAAAGAATGTAAATGTCACACTTCCTTGCTAGGAAATAGCGTTTTCAGATGTCTACGTATCGAAGCAATAGAGTTTTAATGCTTCTTACAACGCGATACCGCATCTCATTCCTGTTTCATGATAAGATATAATAGTCATTGCGGAGTGTTATGTATACCTCGTCTACATTTCAAAAGAATGTAAATGCCACATTTCCTTCCTAGGAATTAGGGTTTTCAGATGTCTACGTATCGAAGCAATAGAGTTCTAATGTTTCTTAAATCGCGAAAACGCATCTCATTTCTATGTTTCATGATAAGGTATAATATTCATTGCGAAGTGTTATGTACACCTCGTCCATACGTCAAAACAAGGTAAATGCCACAATTCCTAGCTAGGAAATAGCGTTTCCAGATGTCTACGTATCGAAGCAATAGAGTTCTAGTGCTTCTTAAAACGTGATATCGCATTTCATTTCTGTTTCATGATAAGATATAATATTCATTGCGAAGTGTTATGTATGGCACGTCCACACTTCAAAGGAATGTAAATGCGACACTTCCTTCCTGGGGAAATGGCGTTTCCAGGTGTCTACGTATCGAAGCAATAGAGTTCTAATGCTTCTTAAAACGCGATATGGCGTATCATTTCTATGTTTCATAACAATATATAATATTCATTGCGAAGTGTTATGTATACCTCGTATACACTTCAAATGGATGTAAATGCGTAACTTCCTTATTAGGAAATAGCGGTTCCAGATGTCTACGTATCGAAGCAGAAAAGTTCAAATGCGACTTAAAACGCGATATCGCATCACATTTCTATGATTCATGATAAGATTTAATATTCATTGCGAAGTGTTATGTATACCTCGTCCACAATTCAAATGAATGTAAATGCGACACTTCCTTATTAGGATAAAGCGATTCTAGATGTCTACGTATCGAAGCAATAGAGTTCTAATGCTTCTTAAAACGCGATATCGCATCACATTTCTGTTTCCTGATAAGATATAATAGTTATTGCAAAGTGTTACGTATACCTCGTCTACATTTCAAAAGGATGTAAATGCCACAATTCCTTGCTAGGAAATAGCGTTTCCAGATGTCTGTCTACCGAAGCAATAGTGTTCTACTGCTTCTTAAAACGCGATATCGCATCTCAATTCTATGTTTCATGATAAGATATAATATTCATTGTGAAGTGTTATGTATACCTCGTCTACACTCAAACGAATGTAAATGCCACACTTCCTTGCTAGGAAATAGCGTTTCCAGATGTCTAAGTATCGAAGCAATGGAGCTTCAATTCTTCTTAAAACGCGATATCGCATCTCAGTTCTATGTTTCAGGATAAGATACAATATTCATTGCGAAGTGTTCTGTATACCTCGTCTACACTTCAAAAGAATGTAAATGCCACACATCCTTGCTAGGTAATGCGTTTCCAGATGTCTACTTTTCTAAGCAATAGAGTTCTATTGCTTCATTCAACGCGATGTCGCAACTTATTTCAATGATTCCTGGTAAATTGCAATATTCTATGCAATATGTTACATTTGTCTGCATCTAGACTTTATAAGGATGTGACTCCTATACTTACTTGCAACAGAATATCGTTTCCAGATCTCTACGTGTCCAAGCAACACATTTCTAATACTTCATGCAGCGCAATGTCGCATCTCATTTGAACGTTTCAAAGCAATGAATCTGTAATCGTTTATCCATAACGTTATGCTTAACTGCCAGAGGTCTTCAATAGAATGTGAACCATATAATTTCATGCAACGGCATGGCGCTCCGTAGTGTCTGTCTGTTAAAGCAATAGAGCTAGAATTCTCCATGCAATGCGCTGGCGCATCCCATTTCATCGTTTCAAAGTAAGAATGCTGTAATCTCTTATGCATAGCTCTATGGTTGTCTGTTTTAAAACTTCATAAGAATGTAAATTCTGCAGCTCCATGCAACAGGATTGCCCTTCGTAGTGTCTACAGTCGAGACAATAGAGTACTAATGCATCATACAATGCCATCACTCATCTCATTTCAGCGTTTCGAATTAAGTAAGCTGTAATCTTCTATGAAAAGCATTATAATTATCTGCTTCTATTCTACAAAAGAATGTGAATTCTATAGATCCAAGCAACAGGAAGGCAGGCCTTCCACCATCCTACAGCCTGCCCTGATGCGGGCAAAGGATTCCCAGAGCCACTCAAACCGCGACCAGCATCTATCTTATACTCTAACCGATTCATCGGCATGGGTTTTCCATTAAGCCTGCCGGGATCAATGATATTGATTCGCTCAATCTAAATTATTATTTTCTTTTTAAGTTTCTCAATTTTTTTAGTTTCTCTCACGATATCGTCTATTTCGTTGTACCTTACCCTCACATTATGGTATATAATCTGTTGTCTGATATTTCTAGGATTTTCTCTTAATAAATGCAATGCTTCTACATATTTTCTTTCTCTTTCTCTTTAGTTACATTGTTGTTATTTTATGCTTTTCACCCTCCACATTCCCTCTCTACACCATCTCGGAACAGGCGTTATACGATTACTTCAGGATGGCGCCCCGGTCTCGTTACACCGAGATCGAGTGTTCTCTCTTGCACCCGTTGATTTATATATGTTATATATTGGAGAATATTTCCTCTTATCCTTTGTATTTTTCGAATGAAATTACATTGACAGAAGTACGAGCTAGTTCTGCTCGCCTATTTGAAACAATATTAGATCACCTTGTTAAACAATAATATATTAAATGTGACTTGGACTTTTAAATTTGAATTTATAAACATCTAACAAATAAATGTGTCTTTCTTACTATTCATATCATTATACATTCAGTGATTTATTGTGTGCTGTGATTTGATATATTAACTGCTTGATTATATTTTACAATGAACTTTGCGTACCAAACATTGTTTTTGCTCCTGATGGGAGTGGATAGTTCTTCGTTTTATATTCTTATATCGCATTGATTATAAAAGTATATAATATCCTTTTTATACAGTCATGTATAATTATGTACATATAAATTCGCGATTAAGTAGCTATGTGTTCAAATTCAATTCCGAATAATGCATTAAAAAGCATCCCAGATAACAAACGGCAAGATGGTAGCGACACCATGCCGGCACTATATTGCCACTTCCGAGGAGTGTCAACTGATTCGTAGCCATCTGTGACCGCATTCGTTAACTAAAATGCCAGAACGTGTTACCAGCACGTTCTAGACAAGCGAATCGCGCAGCACCAGCACCATGGTGACACGCATATCATCGCTCCATTCATAAATCTCCTTAGCAATGACGCTAGATCACATTTAGCAATGGGGAACCTGTGCTTTCATACAAATTAGAACCGTTAGATGTCAGTAGATGTTCAGCATATGAGTATTGATAGACATTTTGATAGTCGTTTTCCTATATTTGTAGTTATTGAGCGAGTCGTATATATTTCTTTCAATCCATCATAGACTAAAAATATTATTTATAAAAAAAATATTACTTATAAAATAAAAATTCATGCCGTTGCGTCCCTAACTTCGCCTTGTGTAATTTTTGAAATAACATGCTCTCATCGTATTTAATGTAACCCTCAATTGCATGAATTTGTAACGATAAATTGAAGAAAATATATATAAAATAAGTGTATATATTTTTATGACAAAGTAATTATCGACTTTATGGAAAAAATCGCCCTATCGAGCTAGTTTATAGAAAATAATAAAATCGAGTTCTTATATCTTTGTTTTGTGCCGGTGTATCTATTTTGGAATCAAAATTAATAAATTGCGCAGTTTAGACATTTTTCATATTTGCTTATAATTTTTATGGATACAGCTTCCCCATTAGTAAATGTCAGCCTCTGCCACAACCACGCATGTAGCTATGGTGAGCTGATAGTGTCATTGCCACGGCCGTGTAGCCCGTGTGCTATATCTCGGTGCATTAATAGTGCCGTGATACGAATGCCGCCCCAGCACTAACAGTATGCCATTTCGAAAGCTGAGTAGGAGCACTTTCTTAGCACAATTCTGCCACGGAATTCGATCCATCCGTTGTCATTGGCGTGCCAATCGCTGGCTGTTTGGGATATTGTAGTGCATGAGGCAGACTTGTTCCTTATCATCGCCAAGGAGATGAATTTTCACTTCCCCCTTTTTGAATTTTTAAAATTATTGTTTGCAATTTTTGCCGTTTCTGTATCTCTATGACCGCATTGTGGATTCAACTTATGTACGATCTTTTTAGTCTTCATCTTTTGTTACATGTAATATTACATATGTGATGCACGTTTGTTATGTAATGCTCCGATTTGTAAGCCTTAGATTCTTTTATTCTCTGGTAAAGCAACTTATTCGATTAATATATATTTATTATGCATAGATATAAACAATTAGAAAAATGTTATTAAAACGCTATTAAATATGTTGTTGCAATTATGTATTTAAGGTCTGAAGATGTAGATGCAATTAATGTCCGATATTTTACGTGATCCAATCGACGTATCGAGTGAGGCTATGAAATATAAAAATCTTTTACTATTCTTCGACCCCTTTCCATGTTAAATGAATGATTAGT
The DNA here is from genome assembly GCF_050948175.1 of Xylocopa sonorina. Classification (NCBI taxonomy): domain Eukaryota; kingdom Metazoa; phylum Arthropoda; class Insecta; order Hymenoptera; family Apidae; genus Xylocopa; species Xylocopa sonorina. Next base: position 1,738,146 of record NW_027490095.1, read on the forward strand.
TCTGCAAGACAAGAAGCCTGAATTAGTGAGATATTTGGGAACGTAAGTAATTTGTAAGTAACACATCTTTTCACTTTGAAATATTTGCCTTTGCATAGAATAAAACGTATAGATATAATTGCCTGTTTTGTAAACATTTCGGTCCAATTCTATTATAGCCTTTGAGCAGAAGTAATATTGATTATACTTGATTTTTGCAATAGTTCTTTGATTAACAGATTTTATTAACCTAGAATCATCATTTGAGGGATGTATCAATCTACTTTGTAGCTCCATCAGTTTCTTTTTCTGCTCGCTACTTTCCATTTTCAGTTCCTTATACTTATCCTTTATCACCATCATATATGTTGCGTAAAATTACAATAACTTTTCTGTCCGTAAATTTTGCGGATATTTCAATTAAATTTCCTTTGATTAAAGAAACGGAAATTAAAAAACAGTGGCACGTACCATTTCTTGGAAACGTTGTATCGTAATTTGCATCTGACTGTTTTGAAAGGCACGCACTTTACTTAACGTTTGCAATGATTCGGTTAGCGAAGTATAGAAATATTCTACTTTCGAAATTGTCGGCTCTTGTAATTCTAAAGCAAATATATTCATCTGTCGACATCGTGAACATTGTTTTTTGGCAAAATTCCAGACAAACAAATATACTATAAGTAAAATAATAAACATCATAATATTAAATTTAACTCTGTTCATCGTTGCCTTGTTGGACACATCCATAACAATATACAGGGTGGGGCAGTAATAATTAGCACCTCATATATCCACGAAACTTCAAGTTTCATAGAAGTTTTTGCTAATATAAAATTGCATAGTACAAAGGGCCCATCCGTTGATGAAACTGGTTTTTTTGTAAGTGGAGGTATGTTGGACATATGAAGGTTACCTTCATTTTTTAAATTGAATTGGTATGTTCATTCTTCCGTAATACAATAGAGCATTTTAAAACAAGTTCAACGATCTGTAACATGAAGCCATTGAAGGTTACAAAAAGTAAAGAAAGGTGATAATACTCACGGTTTTGATAGTAAATGAAACATACGTATTGTAAACAGTGGTGGAAGGCGTAATACTTACCGTTTACTTCACTGTGAATAAACACTTTTCGAAGGGCATTTCAATAGTTTGCGGCATAAGTTAAACATGATAAGATTAGTATTGAAAAATCGGTTCGAATACGTTTGGTTAGGCTGTTCTTTCTGTCGTCCATTTTATAAGTACTGAGCTGCGGATTCCTGAGGACAGCTCACAAATTTGTTGAACTATGGAAGATTATGATTGTGAATTTGAATCAAAAGGTAATTAAATTCCATTAGATTGTAAACAGATCTCAATGTTTCATTTTAGGTAGTAAGATTAAATACTCTTTACAAAACTACAAGAATGGATACATACCTCTCTGTTATTATTATTTCATAAAGAATTATAATTGCAATTATATAGTTCATTACGATAAAAAATATTTCTCAGGAAATTCTGAATATTAAATTAAAGAATCAAGTAAAACATTTTTAATAATTACGAATATGAAAAATACTTGAACATTCCAATAGAAAGATGTCTAAACAAGAGTTAGAAAAGTCAAACATTCAATTTCAATTCCAGAATTCATCTATAAGAGGTAAAATGTTTTGAAAGCTTTAATTACAGTCTTTAATGCAAGTAGTTGGGCAGTATTTCAATTTTTAAGAAAATTAATGAAAGTCAACCATTTTGAAGTGGTCAGAATCTTTGTCGTTTGAGCAATGAGTGAATAACAAATAATTGCATAAATTCCAGGCTTAGAAACTTATGGATTAAATCCTATGCAGACTCGTGTATGAGCGAGTTATAAATAATAATCCACACTAAGTAATCATTTTAAAACTTAAACGATTACATCTCGCGTACTTTCAAAGATATCACAAGCGTGAAAAGTATGTGGTTTATCTAAAACTCTTCTAAAAGAACGGACGAAGCCAATAGAAATCTTTGTTGAAGTAAGCAAGTTCTAAAGTTCTAAACAACGCGATGGCGCTTATCTGCTTACGTTTCATAGCAAGTAAGTTCTGAATTTCTATGAAAGCCCGTTGAAGCTCCTCACTATTAACGTTTCAAAGGAAGTACTAAAATTCTCAGTTCGACGTCTAAAACTATGTGTGTTCTATATATTTATGTAAAGTGATGGTTCCTGACAGTATATGCAATTCAGAGTACGTAAGATGCAAAGTTCTATGCAACATGATGGCGCTTCTCATTTCTACATTTCATACTGAGCACTTTCTAAATCCCTATGCATTGCGATGCACCTTCACAGACCTACGTTTCAAAGTAATTCTGTGCAACAAGATGGAGTTCCTCAGTTTCGTGCTTCAAAACGAGTATGATGTAATGTTCTTTGCATCGCATTATGCTTAGCTGCTTCTACACTTCGAAATGATGTGAATGCTACAGTCCCTTCAACGGAATGGCCCTTAATAGTGTCTACGTTTCAGAGCAATAGAGTTCCAATGCATAGTGCAATGCAATGGCGCGTCCTATTTCAACGTTACAAAGTAAGTAAGCAGAAACATTCTATGCATCGTATTATGCTTATCTGCTTCTACAGTTCAAAGGAATGTAAATTATACAGTTCCCTACAACGGGTGAGAGGACGTTTTTGCTCTGTGACGTTGATACTATGAAGTGCCAACCCTTTGCATGGAACTGCAGATTTCACAATCTTTGGATTTGTGCAAACAGATGAGCATATTGTTATGCATAGAAGATTACGGCTTACCTACTTTGAAACGTTGAAGTAAGATGTGCAATCGCATAGCATGCAGCAATAAAACTGCATTTCCATGGCACATACAAAATATGAAGCGTTATCACGTTGCATGGATAAGTCGAATCCACATTCTCTTGAAATGCAGAATCACATGCATAAAAGAATGCAACTTATTTACTTTGGAACGTTGGAGTGAGATGCGCCATCATATTGCATGGAGCATTAGAACTTCGATGGTTTGACACGTAGACTCGTTGTAGCCCCTCAATGTTGCACGGAACTGCAGAATTTACATACTTCTGAAGAGTAGAAACAGATAAGCTTAATGAGATGAATAGAGCATGAAAATCTACTGACATACATCGAAGCATTAGAACTCTATTGCGTCGAAAAGTAGACATCTAAAAACGCTATCCCTTTGCAAGAGAGCGTGGCACTTACATTCTATTGAAGAGTAGATGAGGTATACATAGCACTTCGCCATGAATATTATATCTCATCATGAAACATAGAAATGAGATGCGATTTCGCGTTTTAAGAGGCATTAGAAATCTATTGCTTCGATACGTACACATCTGGAAACGCTATTTCCTAGCAAGGATGTGTGGCATTTACATTCATTTGTATTGTAGACGAGGTATACATAACACTTGGCAATGAATATTATATCTTATCATGAAGTATAGAATTGAGATGCGATATCCCGTTATAAGAAGCATTAGGGCTCTATTGTTTCGATACGTAGACGGCTGGTAACGCTATTTCCTAGCAAGGAAGTGTGGCGTTTACATTCTTTTGAAGTGCAGACGAGGTATACATAACACTTCGCAGTGAATATTATATCTTATCATGAAACATAGAAATGAGTTGCGATATCGCGTTTTAGGAAGCATTAGAACTCTATTGCTTCGATACGTAGACATCAGGAAGCGCTATTTCCTAGCAAGGAAGTTTCTCATTTACATTATTCTGAAGTTTAGACGAGGTATACATAACACATCGCAATGAATATTATATCTAATCTTGAACCATAGAAATGAAATGCGATATGACCTTCTAAGAAGCATTAGAACTCTATTGCTTCGATACGTAGACATCTGGAAACGCTATTACCTAGCAAGGAAATGTGGCATTTACATTCCTTTGAAATGTAGACGAGGTATATATAACACTTCGTAATGAATATTATATCTCATCATGAATCATAGAAATGAGGTGCGATATCGCGTTTTGAGAATCATTAAAACTCTATTATTTCAATACGTAGACATCTGGAAACGATATTTCCTAGCAAGGATGTGTTGCATTTACATTCTTTTGAAGTCTAGACAACGTATACATAACACTTCGCAATTAATATTATATCTTATCAGGAAACATTGAAGTGAAATGCGACATCACGTTTTAAGAAGCATTAGAACTCTATTGCTTCTATACGTAGACATATAGAAACGCTATTTCCTGGCAAGAAAATGTGACATTTATATTCTTTTGAAGTGTAAACAAGGTATACAAAAAACTTCGAAATGAATATCATATCTTATCATGAATCTTAGAAAGGAGATGTGATATCGCGTTTTGAGAAGCATTAAAACTCTATTGCTTTGATACGTAGACACCTGGAAACGCTACTTCCTAGCAAGGAAGTGTTGCATTTTCATTCATTTGATCTGTAGGCGAGGTATACGTAACTCTTCGCAATGAATATTATACCTTATCAGGAATCATAGCAATGAGATGCGACATCGCATTCTAAGAAGAATTGGAACTCTATTGCATCGAAACTTAGACATCTTGAAACGCACTTTCCTAGCTGGGAAGTGTGGCATTTACATTCTTTTGAAATGTACGCGAGGTATACATAAAACTTCGCAATGACAATTATATCTCATCATGAAACGTAGAACCGAGATGCGATATCGCGTTTTAGGAAGGATTAGAACTCTATTGCTTCGATGCGTAGACATTTAGCAACGCACTTCCATCGCTAGGAAGAGTGGGATTTATATTCGTTTGAGGTGTAAACGAGATATAATTTTCGCGTTGCATTAATTTACATCTTATCATGACGCATTGAAATAAGTTGCGATGTCGCGCTCTATGAAGCATTAGAACGCTATTGCTTAGAAAAGTAGACATCTAGAAATACTATTCTGTAGCAAGGAGGTGTGGGATCTACATTCTCTTGAAGCATTGACGAGATATACATAACGCGTTACATTGAATATTACATCTCATCATGAGACATAGGAATGAGTTGCGATCTGGAGTTTTATGAAGCATTAGTACACCATTGCTTCGAAATGTAGACATCTAAAAGTGCTATTCCGAAACAGGGCAGTGTGGGATTTACTTTCTTTTGAAGTGTAGACGAGATATACATAACCTGTTGCATTGAATTACATCTTATCATGAGACACAGAAATGAGATGCGGCATCGCGTTATATGAAGCGTTAGAACACTATTACATCGATAAGTAGGTATCTAGAAACAATATTCTGTAGCAAGGAAGTGTGGGCTTTACATTCTTTTAAGTGTGTACGAGATATACATAAGGAATGAGATGCGACATCGCGTTTTGTGATGCGTTGGAAGTCCGGCCTACAGAAAAGCGTTGATAGAAAAGAACGAGAAACGAATATGGAACTGAAAGTCCTACAAATCGATCTGAACAGATGCCAAATGACGCAAGATATCATGCATTAAATGCGAATGATTCATGGGACAGACCTGGTAATAATATTGGAAGCACGCAAGATGGACGAATACTGACTGCAAGACGAGAACGGTGACGCTGCGATATGGATAACCGGCGTTAATCGAAAATCTTTCACATATGGCACCTCATACTCTACGACTGGAATCGTTCATGCAATGGTCGAAGGAACAAAAGCTATAAGCAGCCACTTCTCGCCGAACAGGAACGGAAAGAAATCGAAGAATATATAAACCACACTGAGGATAACATAGAAAAGGGAGAGAAATCAAACAGAATAATAATCGCGGGTGACCTGAACGTTGCGTAAAGCAGAAGAGATTGAGATATTTTCAGCGTTGGACTGTCAATACGTACAATATACCTTCCAAAGTACGAATTACAAGAATAACGAAGAGGGATTTGCAAGCCTCGATGGAAAGAAAGCGAACTGAGACCAAGAATATATATGATCGACTTATATAATATATAGATATTTATTTTTATTTAGATGGGATGATCTATTTTCAAGTAACTAAAATATATGATAAGTGTAATTATATAAACCAATTTCAAATATTTAATTAAAACATCATGAAATGATATGAAACTAGATAGGATTTTAGATGTAATGGAGTATCTTAAGGAGATATTGTATTTAGAATTAACTAAAATATAGAATATGTATTAATATTTATACCAGTTTGAAATATTTACTTAAAAAGCATGAAAGCATGTGGTCCAGCGTGTGGGGGATTAACGGATCGTTGCGAGGTGCATGCAGTCCAGCGCATGGGGACTCGCATCTCGTGGTGGGACTATCGGCGCGTCTTTCGCGTTTAACTTATGAAATAGTATAATAAAGTAGTATAGTATGAACTTACAATTACGTGTGTGTTGTTCGTCTCTTGCATTCTTAACGTGTGTAACATGGATTTATGAATTCTTATATGCATTAATACATTAGTCCGGATGTAATATATATATATATATGCATGTAAGACGTTTAAAAGTAGAATACAGGTTCTGGTAAAGTCGGTTCCCTGAATTGAAAGAGTCCCCATTGAGGTGATGGGCTGCGACTCCGCCTTTTAGTAGGACGAAATTACTTGTGCGAGATAGACAAGGGTGTTCGTCTTTGGTGCGAGCGAGGCATATATACTCGTCAGAGGTAGTGAGACAGTAGTGCTCATCGGTGAGATTGAAACAGCAATGCCTGGTGTGAACGAGCCACGTATACCGGTCGGTTCGAGTAAGACAGCAGTGCTTGGTGCGTGTGAGCGCGTGCAGGTGTGCGTGCGTAACAGCTGCCGGTTGCCGGTGCTGTAGGCGAGCGCGGCAGGTTGCCTGAGCCCAGAGATTGATGACCGAAGTGCGAAAAGGTTCATGTGTGGAATGAGTGGCAGGCGCTACGCACGACGTTACACTTAGTAGCAGTTAAGTATAATGCAATGCATAGAACATTACAAATAACTTACCTTGAAACGTTGAAATGAGGTGGGCTCTCGCGTTGCATGAAGCATTAGAACTCTCGGTTTATATCCATACTTAAATATTTTCATTTCACCATCATTTCCACGGCTAGGACTGACGACCGTTAGTATAAACTTAGAATTATTGTGAATGCAATTGTCTACACTTTCGAAAATACTGTTAACACGTTGAGTGCTACGCCGATCTTGCTATACTTCTCGCTCAGGCGACAGCGCGTGAGCACTTGAAGCCGAACACTTGACTGATGAGTATAAACAAACGATAACTTTGATACACTGTATCCGTTTCGTTTGGACTGTCGAAATGATACAAGCAATGCATTTTTTTACAATGTATAAACATAACATAATGGGATGGGGAATGCCAGAGAGGCGAAAGAGCAAATACAAGGTGAGAGTCATTCTGAAAAAAGCCACGGGAGAATAAAGATCTATTGCAGCAGATAGAATTCAGTTTTATAGTGACTATTTTGGAACAGTTTTGGTATCCATCAACTAAAAATGTTGAGAGGACGAACAAATAGTGTCTCGTCGAGTAAGCTATTTGTACCACGCAAATGTCAGCGTGTAATACCACTACCATCTTCAGATAGTGACAGTTCATCTAGTATTTCACTAAGGAATACTGAAACATGTGATCCAAATGATTGATTTGATCCGCGAGGCAACCAGCCAAACATTATACCTTTCTCAAGTCCCCATGGTGCCAAACTCGCTCATGAAGAAATGCAAAATTGCAGCACAGTGGAAGATTTTTACGGCCTTTATGTGACGTATAAACTATTTCAACATATAAGCGAACGAACAAATATTTATGCGACACAAAGAACAATCGCTTCCAAACGTGTTGAAAAGTGAGTGCCAACAGGTAAGGATGAAATAAAGAGGTTTTTTGGAGTGGTTTTATGGGTGGGATAGGTAAAGCTCCTTTGCATCTGTATTGGTCTAAGGATCCATTGTTTATTCAAACATTCCCGCGGAAAATTATGAGTAGAGACAGATTTCAAATTCTGTTGAGAATATTGCATTTTGCCGACAATACAAAAGTGGATGCTTCCAACCGTCTCTCAAAGGTTGAATTTTTAATAAAAGAATTAAATATAAATTTTAAAAAATATTATGATCCCGTTGAAGTATTATGCATCGACGAGACGGTAAAACCATTCCGTGGACGGATCATATTTAGACAGTACGTGAAACCAAAAACGCATAGATATGGGATAAAAATACTTAAATTGTACTGTGATAATCATTACACATATAATCTTTGCATTTACACCGGCCAATCATTAGATAAAAAAAATACAGCACCCACAAATGTTGTCATGAATTTATGTGAAAATGTGTTTCACAAAAGCTATACTTTATACACGGATAATTATAATACGAGTGTGGATTTAGCAAACAAACTCATAACAAAAAATACGCATTTGGTTGGTACTCTTCGACTAAATCGAAGAGGCAAGCCAAGTAAAGTTGTGACAGCCAAACTGCGACGCGGAGGAGTCATTATTCAAGAAAACAGTAGAGGGATTTCAATCATGGAATGGAAAGGCAAAAGGGATGTTTTAGTTCTTTCGATCAAGGATTCTGACGAAATGAAATTTGTAACAACAACAACAAGGGTATCCTGCAAACCAAAAATTATTATTAATTATAATAAAGGTAAAACAGCGATTGATCTGTCTGTTCAAGCGGGTGCTTACAGCAGTCCACTTAGAAGGTCACTAAAATGGTATAGAAAACTGGCATTCGACATTCTTTTGAATATTGCCGTCGTGAATGCGTTACATATGTTCCAAAATGTAACAGGAGGAAAGATGTCAATTACAACATTCCGAAACCAATTGGTAAATGCTCTCACACGACATTTACATGAAGAAACCCCAATTAGGGTCGATACAAGTAGACGAATTCACAAATTTCATAAGAAGGAAGGAAAAGCGCATGAAGTACGAAAATATTGTGTTGAATGTTACAGCACAAACTCAAAAATGTTCGGACGCCAGTTATTGAGGAAAATAACGAAGAAAGTTACATACTGTAATATGTGCAAATCACAGCCACATCTCAGTTTAAAAAGTTTTAATAGACTTCATTAAATATTAATATCAATTTTTTAATTGTCATTAATAGTTTAACCCTTTACAATCAAACTTTACGATAAAACAAGAAGTTCGCTGTCAGTCTCTAGAATCCACGTTGTCCAAACGAAAAGTCGATTGTCAGTCCCTGGGGACTGACGCCGCCTGAACGGAAAGTTCACTGTCAGTCTCTGGGGATTGACGTAGCACTCAACGTGTTAAGCCCAGTAAAAATATTCTAATCGACGAAATCATGGTTTCATAACGAGGACACCACAGATTTTGCCTATATTTCCCAGAAAAGCGGCATAAATATGGTATAAAACTTTACAGACTGTGCCTTCCGGAAGGATACACACATAACATTCTTATTTACGCCGGAAACAATGCAACCAGAATAGCGAAATCACATGCGCATGCTGTAGTAATAACGCTGGAGGGTGAATTATTATTTGAAAGTGGCGTATTATACGCAAATAGCTTATATACTTGTGTCTCTTTGGCCGAGAAACTTCTGCAAAAAATAACAATTATTTATGGTACAGTAAAAATGAATACAAAATTTCTTCCGCTGCAGGCCAAACGGAAAATGCAACAGGTTGGCTTTATGTATTTTCAAAATCAAAGCGGCTTTAAATTTTTTAAGTGGACGGATAAAAGGCCGGTATGCATTATTGCCACTTCTGAAAACCACAAATGTATTATTGTCCAGGGTAGTAATAATAAGATGACGCCGGACACAGTGTTCCTTTATAACAAAGCTAAGAAGGGGTTTGACCATCTGATCAGATGTCTTCTTATTACAGTTGATTACGCAGAACAGTAAAGTGGTATAGAAAAATATTTATCGAACTAGTATGCGGGACTTCTCTCGGCAATGCCTGTTATATGCATATAAAATGGAGTACCAAAGTTATGAAAATATTAAACCTCCGCAAAAAAATTATTGATTATTTCCTCAGTACAGTGGATCATCATGGTGAACATACGTCATCTGAAAGTGAAGCAGTGCCCAAGAAACTTATACATTTTCTGCGGTCGTTCCAAGGACGCGCGAGAAAAACGAGACAGCGTTGTAAAGAATGTCATAAACGTATGTCTAGGATAAATGGTAGGCAGTATGCCGCGAATAAGGCGAGAAAAGTATGGAGCATTAGAACTCCGCTGCTTTGACACGTAGACATTATGAAGCTCCTTCGTGTTGCATGGAACTGTAGAACTTACATTCTTTTAGAGTAGAAGCAGGCGGCATAATGGCATGCATAGTAGATTACAGCTTACTTACTCCTATACGTTGAAATGAGATGCGCTGTCGCATGGCATGAAGCATTAAAACCCTACTTCTTTGACACGCAGACACTATGCAAACGGATCCCGTTGCATGGAACTGTTGAATTGACATTCTTATGAAGAGTTTGCGCAGATAAGCAGAATGCTATGCATTTAAGGTTACAGCTTCCAAAGTTTGTAACGTTGAAATGAAGTGGCCCCTTACATTGCATGTAGCATTAGACCTCTATTGTTACGATACGCAGACAATGCGAAGCGTAATCCCGTTTCAAGAAACTGTAGAATTCACATATCTTTGAAGTGTAAAAACTGACAAGCGTAATCCTATGCACAAAATGTTTCAGCTTACTTACTTGGAAACATTGATGTGAGATTCGCTACCACATATCATGGAGCATAGGACCCTGTTGTTCCAACAGGAAGACTGTATGAAGGGCCATCTTGTTGCATGGACATGTAGAATTAAGATTCTTTTGAAGTGTAGTGGCAGATAAGTATAATGTTATGCATAGAAGAATACAAATAACTTACTTTGACACGATGAAATGGGATGTGCCATTGCATTGAATGGAGCATCAGTACTCTACTGCTTTGACGATCAGATACTAGAAAGCGCATTTTTGTTGCATGAAACTGTAGAATTCACATTCTTCTGGAGCGTAGAAGCTGATAAACATGATGTTATGCATAACAGCATACTACTGTTTGATTATTTCACATGTCAACGGAGAAACAAAAATGAAACTTGAGTTAGGAAATAGAATCCAGTATATAAACTGTGAAATAGTTCTGTCGGTTTGAGTAGGGTACATGACTGTTTATACCTAGTGGCCTGAAAAGAGAACACGTGCAGACTTTGCGTCGTCTATTTCTTTAAGAAGGAGGGCCCTATGTTTCCTATGCGGAGTCCTTACAATTATTAGAGCTTTTTTAAAACGTAAAGATGTATATTCAAACCTTAAGAATAATGTTACAGACTATAAAGAACTTTTGGCAGCATTTCATTTATATTTACCCATAATTCAATAGGTTATGGACTCAGTTTGCGTATTTTAATAGTATTAACATTTTAGTAGATATTCTCTTTAGTGATAACTTTCGTGTATCTGATTATGTGATTATAAGTGTAATATCAGAAGTATAAATAAGTGATTAAACTATAAAAGAAATGTTATTGGTGAATATAAACCTTTCCTTAAGAAAAAAAGAGAAATATGGAAAGTGCAAAAACCAGGAGGAACATTAAACAATTTGAGGGTGATCGCTACAGTATATGACAATTAAGAATTTGTGCACTGTTAAGCGAATTGGATAATTATTGATGACCCCATTCCAGCAAAAATAAAAAATAACTGAAAATTGGAGGAAAGCAGAGAGGATTGCGAAAGGTGTCATTGCTGAATATTTGGCAGATTTCTTTTTGAGTTTCGCAGATAATGCGAAGACTGCTCCTGAAATTTTGCAGAAATTGTTTATTATTTATTCAGATGTATGTGGTTTTATTATTCCTTCAACTATTAACAGAAAGAATTATTTTCTCCTGTTTGTGGACGAATATACACTTTACCGTGTAACATATCTGATTACATATAGATCAGAAATATTTTCTACATTTAAAGATTTTGTAACTAAAAGCAGGGCTCATTTTAATTTAAGAATTGTTCACTTGTGTAGCGATAATGGCAGAAAATATCTGTCAAGTGAGACGAAAGATTATTATGTAGAAAAAGGTACTAGTTACCATCTAACAGTTCCACGAACCCTTCCCCCCCCCCCCCCCCCCCCCCAATTGGTGTTTCTGAGAGAATGGTCAGAACTATAACAGAAAAGGCACGCACGATGATAAGTGGTACTAGTTTAAATAAAGTGTTTTGGGGGGAAGCAGCTTTAGCTGCGACGTATTTAATAAACTTAAGCCCAACAAAGGCTTTAAAACAAAGTAAAACGCCATTTGAAATGATGATTCATAATAAGCCAAAAGTAAAGTATTTACGAATTTTCGGTTCCACAGCTTATATTCATGATAAGACCTGAGAAACCTTGTTTGATGAAAAATCTTGGAAGGGCAATATAAATCATGGCTGCAAACAACGGGATGGCGCTACACAGAGTATGCTTGTCAAAACAGAAGAGGTCTAATACTCCATGCAATTCAAATGCGCATCTCACTCCAAATTTTCAAAGTAAGTAAGTAAAAACTTCTAAGCAAAGCATTATGCTTATCTGCTTCTACATTTCCAACGATTGTGAATTATACATTTCCATGGAACAGAATAGCGCTACGTAGTGTCTACGTGTCCAAGCAATATAATTCTAATGCCATATGCAATTCAGGGCTAAACACTTTTCGACGTTCTAAAGCAAGTAAGTTGTAGTATTCTATGAATCGCATTATCCTTATCTAGACTGCAAAATAATGTGAATTTTACAGTTCTTTGCAACGGGATAGGATTTTATATTGTCCAGGACTAAAAACAGTAAAGATCTAATGCTACATGCAGTGCGATGACGCATCTTATATTAACTTTCCGAAGTAAGGAACCAGTATTCCTCTGTGCATAACAGCATGCTTATCAGCTTTTACACTTTAAAGGTCTGTGAATTCTACAGTTTCATGCAAGGGGACGGCGCTCCGTAGTATCTGCGTGTTAAAACAATAGTAGTCTAATTCTCAATGCAAGACGATGGAGCATACCGCTTCAACGTTTGAGGGTAAGTAAGCTGTAATCTTCCTTGCATAAAATATTGCTTATCTGTTTCTACACTTTAAAATAATGCGAATTCTACAATTTCATGCGACGGAATGGCACTTCGTAGTGTCTGCATGTCAAAGCAGTAGTATTGTAATGTTGCATGCATTATGTCTTGCGACAAACATGCGGTTCATGCTATAATATTTAAGCCATTCATCCTTGTTCGGACACTCGTCATAATTCACTCAACGATACATCTGGCTACCAAACCCCTTATTTCACAAATCCTGCGAAATCCCTATTAAACACAGTAGAAATAAACTTGTAAAGCAACAAGATATCGTCTCATCATAAATTTCAAAATCAAGTCTTCGTAGTGAATCTTCAAATTGTGTATACCATGTAGCTGGCCGTTTTCTTGTTTTATTTCCTGCTCCTCACATCAGTTGCAACTGATCTACAAACCATGGTTCCACTCTTCGCGCCTTCTTCTCTCCTCCCAGTTCCCTAGAAAGAAGCAAATTTACAGATTTTCCACCAATAACGTCTCATCAAATTGCAACACCCTTGATCACTCCTCGACACGAATTCACATTAAAGGAGTCGGACTTCATGGCTGATGAACTTAGTAGGAATTCAGATTCAGACACGTCAGGGAACATGAACAACACTAAATATTTGTTAATGCATTTTCATTTAAATATAATTGTTTGTTAAGGAATCGTCCATTCAAATTGTATCTACCTCCTTCCCTATTACTGTAACATGTATTAGAGTGCACGTCGTAACGGCGACGAAAAGGTTCTTGACGAAGATTTACGCCTTTCATTGGTTTATCAACCGAAAATGAGCCTCGTCGTAACGCGTGCATTTTGATCATTCGAGCCTGATTCAAAATCCGGCATACCGCGAGTTATAAAAACGAACAGTTAAAATCAGTGATGTGAGTGCCCGAACTGCAGTGTCATTCAATCAACACTCAGCGACCGAAGAATCAAGCCTGTGATCAGGCCAATGATCCAGGACAAATTGAGATTCTCAGCAGCAACAAGTCAGACATCCCAGCGGATCCAGATATAATGGCAGATCCCAACAAACCTGATATCTTCACATCGAAAAAGTAGACTCGTTTGTTCGTCAATTCCTTTCTTATCCATATTCCACGATGACAACCCGATCGCTCGAACAAGCTCAGTCCAATCTTTATGAAATTATTTTCAGTTCCCTGCTGCGTAAATGCAGTATCATATTTGGTAACACCACTGCCTTCACTTCCACCACTGCGACTTCTAAACACATGCAAAAGGATCAGAACAATCGGACATACGTTTACCAAAAACCCACCTTTACGCGTTAACTGAAACATGGAAGAGATTCGTTGACATCCAATTTGACTTCGAAGAATTACACGAAAGAGAAACGTCACATCGCTACAAAATTCAAAACAACTACTTCTCTATCATAACTCGTGCCGAATCCTTAATCAAGAGAAGACTTCCGAAGGCGAGGCGAAACACGTTCGAATCATCGGCCACTTTCTCAACCATCCCATATGCCATTAAATTACCAGAAATGCAACTTCCAACATTCGATGGAACATACGAAAATTGAGTATCATTATATGTTGTATTCTCATCGATCATCGATCGCAACGACAACCTAACTCCAGTTCAAAAATTGCAATACCTGCCGCCGACATTAACTGGAACGGCCGCTGTGTGCAACGAATAATTAGCACATCGTATGCAAATTACACCGACGCGATTGAGTTATTGAAAGGTAAATTCGAATGTATAAGACGGGCTGCCTTTAAACATTGTGATACAATCTAATATATCCCAAAACTGCCAAGAGACACTGCAGAAACATTAGGCAATATCGTCGACACCATCAACCAACATCTTCGCGCACTGAAAAATTCCGCAAAAAAATATCTCGCAATGGAACACTTCTACTTTCTATCATACGAACAAAGATAAATGCTAATACATTGTTCCAATGGCAACTCACGGTAAAGGACAACAAGGTGCCGCCTTACATATATACTCTAGAGTTTCTGGAGAAACGAGCCAACTGTGTACCAGAGATGAACGCAAAAGCAAGTTCAACCGCAAGTCGAGTCAACGGAAAACCATCGGACCATTCACGCTCCACGAATCAACGTACTACGCGAAACCAGGTGTTCTTGTCATAAGGACATTGTAATGGCGATTAAACCGAAAGCTGGACAAACAGGACAATCATAGGAACCCAAAAGTGTTCAGTATGGCACGGAAGAATCAGCATCTGGGCATGTGAAGAATTTCACGGGCTCTCAGTCCAGGACCGCAAGGCAGCTGTCGAAAAGGCTTCACTATGCGTAAATTGCTGGCGCAAGGGACACAAATATAGCCTGTGCCACAGGGGTCCCTGTCGCATACGTAACAAGCAATACCATACAATACTTCACCAAGCGCAAGGCACCTGGAAACAGACTACTTTTAAACCGCCAACCATCACTCCACACGAATAACAAGAACCGATAACGAACGAAGAATCTTCAATGTACGAATGACTTCAGGATGTTGAGGCACGAAAGTAAGGGGGACATCAAAACGTGTTTGTCGTCTATTCAGTCACGAATGAATTACTCGTAACCACACAAATTCACCTTTTAATCTCGCGAATCTCGGCATTCCAAGAAAACGCTGCTCCGTACCCACCGCTGTTCAAAACACAATGTACACAATAGCAAAACACTCCACCACGGCAACCTTTAAAGCAAGGGTCAGAGATTATGAACGAGATCTGACCTTTCTTACAGTCGCAAATATCTCATCATTCATTCCCGATCAACTCATTGATCATTCGGCTATCAAGATTCCGAGAAATCTACAACTAGCCGATGCAACTTTTTATCGTCCAGCGCCAGTCGACCTGCTCCTCGGCGCTTGAGTCGCCCTATCGTTTCTACAGATTTAAATCTTCAAAAAACAAGATTCGGATGTGTAACCGGAGAGAGTGCCCTAACCACGTCCCCAACTTATAATATCATTCCACCACGTTACTACGTTAGTAGTTACTACTGTTCGCGTCCTTTCGAAGTGTAGAAGCAGCCAAGCATAATGCTGAGCATAGAAACTACAGCTTACTTACTTCGATATGTTGAAATGTGATGCGCTAGCGCATGACACAGAGCATTAGAACTCCACTGCTTTTACACACAGACACTATCATGCGAATACCCATTGCATGGATATGTAGAATTCACATTCTTTTTATGTGTAGAAGCAGGTAAGCATTATGCTATGCATAAAAGGTTACAGCTTGCATACTTTGATACGTTGAACTCGGTGCGCCATCGCATTGCATGGAGCATTAGAACTCTACTGCTTTGACACGCAGATACTATGAAGCGCCATTCTGTTGTATGTAGCGTTGAATTCACATCCTTTTAAAACGCCAAAGCTAATAAACATAATACTATGCATAGAAGATTACAGCATACTTTGAAACGTTGGTATGAGTTGCGCAATCGCACTGGATGGAGCAATAGAACTCCATTGCTTTGACACGCAGACACTATGAAGCGCCAGTCCGTTGCATGGATCGGTAGAATAAACGTTCATTATTTTTAACACAAGATTCACTTTTGTTGCACCGTTGACGTGTGAAATAATCCAACACAGACAACCATAGAATCACATTCTTTTCAAATGTAGAAGCAGACAAACATAATGCGAAGCATAGAGGATTACAGTTTACTGGATTATCGTTTCTGGAAACGATATTCTGTTGCAAGTAAGTGTAGAGTTCACATTCTCTTAAAGTCTAGATGCAGATGAATATAACATATTGCATAGAACATTGTAATTTACCATGAACCATTGAAATGAGTTGCGACGTCGCGTTGAATGAAGCATTAGATCTCTATTTCGTCGACACGAAGACATCTAGAAATGCTAACCTATGGAAAGCAACTTTAGGATTCACATTCCTTTGAAGCGTGGAAGCAGATAAACGTAACGCATTGCATAGAATCATTGCATACATCTTACCGACTTTGAAACGTTGAATTGAAATGCGCTTACAAAAGCATTACAATTCCCATGCATCATAGATCGTGATAGCGCATTTCAATAAATAAATAAAAATAATATAAAAAATAAAAAATATATATATAAATAAAATATATATATATATATATATATATATATATATATATATATATATATATATATATATATATATATTGTATATATATTTTGTATAAGTCAATCATTTACTTGTATCGCCCCAGTTCGCTTTCTTTCCATCGAAGCTTGCAAATCCCTCTTCGTTATTCTTGTAATTCGTACTTTGGAAGATATATAATACGTATTGACAGTCCGACGCTGAAAATATCTCAAACTCTTCTGCTTTACGCAACTTAACATATATGCAACCTCCTATCAACATTATGTCTATTTTTTATTTGTTTCGGTTCTTAAAGTATAGTCTTCTTTCGGATTCATCGCTATTAGATCGTTTCTTAGAGCCAGTTTGATGATATTTTCCTCTTTATGGTTGTTCTTCTTACTACCTCAGATTACCGATTTTTCGTTCAGGTCACCTGCGATCATTATTCTGTTTGCTTTCCCTATCTTTTCCATGTTAACCTCAATTTAGTTTATATATTCTTCGATTTCTTTCCGTTCCTGTTCAGCAAGAAGTAGCAGCTAATAGCTTTTGTTCCTTCGACCATTGCATGAACGATTCCGGTCGAGGAGTATGTGGTGCCATATGTGAAACATTTTCCATTAACACCGGTTATCCATATCGGAGCGGCACCGTTCTCGTCTTGCAGTCAGTATTCTTACGTTCTCTGCATGATTTCTTGCGCGATTCGGCATTTGTTCAGATCGATTTGTAGAACTCTCAATTCCATATTCGTTTCTCGTTCTTTTCTACCAACGCTTTTCTGTAGGCCGGAGAATTAAAGCTTCGGTAACGTCTGATGTACGGATTCCTTCTTCGTGCCTCGCTGCAGATGATACATTTCGGTTTGTTCGCAATGCAATCACTCGTCGTATGATTCTGGAATCCACATCTTCTACAGATTTCCTTATTATCCTTGACTTCTTCGCAATTTCTGCTGATATGTCTCAGTTTATAGCATTTGAAGCATCTCTCTACTCTTAGTAGCACTTGGCAGGGACAAGAAGTCAATGCTGTTCTGAGTCGTTTTACCTTCTCCAGCTCTTTGCTGTATTCCTGTTCACATTCAACTAACGCGACTTGGTTGCCTCGATACCACCGCTATCCTTTCCTTCCATTTTATTCAATGCTCGTCTTATGTCCTCCTTTATTTCTTCTCTGGTAAGCCAACGGGTATATGTTCCTTAGTCGGAGCATAATACTCGCAGTCGTATGCATCACTTCGAATCCTTTCTTCTGAGATCCCTTTATCTCCTTTATTTTGTTCTCTATACCTGTTTTCTTGTTAAATTCCAGGATTATATCTCCCGCTCTAGATTTTTTTGCATTATCTTTTTATATTTTTGTCGTTTTTCCTGCTTTTCCTCATCTCGTTGCTTATCCTCAAATACCTTCTGCTCCTTTAGTTGCTTAATTTTTCTCTGTAATGTTCGCCACTAGGTCAATCAAGTGTTCGATGCCAGTTCTTTTTATATGCCTGATGTTTCCCTTTAACGTTTTCTAATATGTCATTAACTTCGCCGTATCCTCGCTCAGAATATCTGTCATTACGTCTGACGTGTGGCTGCCTGTTCTTCTATTTGAGAATTTAGACGTTATTTTTATCGATAGCTTTTCCATTATCCTGCTCTTTCTTTTTGGTTCCCTTACTTCAGCTCCTGATGCTTCTCCTTTCCTGTCTGTGCTTCCTTCTGAGGCTTTCTTTTTCTCCTTTATATTATGTATCCTTTTCTATTTCCCTATCCTTTCGTGTCATCCACAGGGGGCTCCCAACCGCCTGCCCAACCTTTAATCTTCTGCAAGGACCCGATGAGGCTGATTTCGAATCATGAGCAGACAGTACCTCTCAGCAGCATATGCACAGCAGCCTCGCTCACGCCGCAGGTGGGAGTTGGGGGCGGCTACAGGCCCTCCGCCAACCTATTGCTTGCCGTGATGCGGGCGAAGGACTTCCAGGGCCACTCGAACCGCGACCAGCATCAGTCTTATACTCTAACCGTTTCGTAGTCATGCGTCTTCTATTATGCTTGCCGGGATCAGTGATATTGATTCGTTCAATCTAAAATATTATTTTCTTTTTAAGTTTCTCGATTTTTTTATTCTCTCTCACGATATCAATATGTTTCGTTGTACCAAGATAGAACGGCAAGGCCGTTACGGTATGGTGTATAATCTGTTGTTTGATATTTCTAGGATTTCCTCTTACTAAATGCAATGTTTCCACAGATTTTCTTTTCCCTTTTCTTTAGTTACATTGATGCTATTTTATGCTCTCTACACTTCACATTTCCTCTCTGCACTATCCCGGAATCGGCGTCATAGAATTACTTCTGGATGGCGCTCCGGTCTCGCTACCCCGAGAATGAGTGTTCTCCCTTGCATCCGTTGATTTATATATGTCATATATTGGAGAATATTTCCTTTTATCCTTTGTATGTTTCGAATTACGTTTTAGTTACGTGTATTTTAGATACGCGTCGAAATATCAGGTACAAATCCTCATATAGTAAATATCAGAGCACTACTATGTATAAAAATGAAACGAATGTTGTTTCAAACTCGTGTCGCTTATATAATATCCAAGTTTGGAATGTTAATATGTGCTCTTGATGGTCTTTCTGTAAATGCTGTCTTGCCAAAGACTGCAGTAAATTATATATATTTCTAATTTCATTGTTAAGAAATATAGTTCTCTCAATTCAAGATTGCCTTACGTACGCGTTGTTTCAGGTATACATATGGCTGCGATAGAGATGTTAGTTGGTTCACAATCACAAAATTATAATGGGAAGCTGGAAATAATGGGTGATGCAATGTACGCTTTTATTTTGCAAAGACAGTAAATCTGTTACTAATCAGTCTTTAATCGATGAGGCAATATTAAAAAGCTGAAGGAATGTCCGATTTCACCCATTATGCGTTTAATGCGGATGTGAATAATTAACTAAAGGTTTACAATTAACACATGAATGAATTTAAGCTGGTACATGGTTTTTAGATGTTAAAAATGGTAAAAAGGTGCGGCAGAGAGAGGAGAACCTAGTCAACCACTAGGTACAACATTAACAATGGATTCTCAAAATTTTCTCGCAATGCTTTCTCATAAAAAAAAAATATTTTTTAAGTTCAAATTAATTAGAAATGCAAAATAATTTTACTAATAACATAATATTATATATCTTTCGGAGAATTGAAACTTGCATCGACAAAGTCGTATTGGGAAAGTTGAAAATTATCCGTGATCTACAAAAAGCAATGAAATTAGAGAAATTAATGGTCAATTTAAAGTCGAAACTTACTTTGAAAAATTAAATACCTTCTTCTTAAAGAGAACCGACATATTATCTAATTAAGGAAAAATTATTCCTACCTATAAAAATTTTGTTACTTTTTGTAAAAGTTTAATATGTAATATAAAATATTTAAAATATTAAAAAAACTAAAGTAAAATATATTTTTATATATTTTTGTAATATAATTTGTAATGCCAGTAAAAAGTCTAATATTTCATAACTATTTTATAGTTTAAAGATTATCAAGCTTTGTGCTTGGACGGATGCTTATATATAAGTATAACTGCCAAAATGAAATGAGATCGCAAAGTGATATTTACACACCTGCGTGCTGCAATTTTGACGTATTTAAATTTCTGATAAAAGCATATAAATGTTTATAATCTAATTATCAATCACAAATGGAATTCTACAATTTATCCATGTAATAATCATTTTTTATTGTACGCATCCTCCAATACATACACAGTGTCTTTAATCTTAATGGATTTCGTGTGTGCGTTTGCGCGTGGTTGCGTCCGTGCGCGTGTGTGTGTATGGTAGCATTAGCAGAAATACCACCTAAAAGGTTTCGTAGTTTCGATTCTAGTCAATCGAGTAAAATCGCATAAGATTTTCTGTAGAAAATCAAGGGGATGTGAAGCTGCTACTTCACTGCATACAGCATTTTTCGCTGGAAGAAATTTTCTTCCAATGTGTTGACTCCAAATTTTTTTTAATTGTTTTCGTTTAGAAAATTAAAACTGATATCATATCCCTTAACACAGCACGCCGGTAACCACGATACAACAGATCCAAGGTTCCTTTATTTGAGATTAAGACCTGCTTTCTTTTTTTCCAAACTTCTTTACGTTGCGTTACATTCTTAAGACTCTTTTTAAGTTACAAAGAACAGAAACGCTACATGGATTATAAAAGTGTAATAGTTTAATTTATATTATCTTGAATATTTTAAATCAGATTACGTTGCTTTGCTTGTTGATTATGTTTATCACTTGGCGCTGAATCAACTATTACCAGCAGCATCCCTTTCTAAAATTTGGAAAATCTACCAGATCTAATGAAACCTTGCTTAGATTGCAAATGTGTTTTTACTGTATCCAGCAGAAATGAAATTACAATGACAGAAGTACCAGCTAGTACTTCACGCCTATTTGAAACAACATTAAATCACCTTGTTAAACAATAATTTATATAATGTGACTTGGACTTTTAAATTTGAATTTATAAACATTTAACAAATAAATATGTTTTTCTTGATATTCATATCATTATACTGTCAGTAATGTATTACGTGCTGTCATTTGATATAGTAACTGCTTCATTGTATTTTACAACAAACCTTGCATACTAAACACTGTTTTTACTCCTGATACGAGTGGATAGTTCTTCGTCTTATATTCTTATATCGGATTGATTATAAAAGTGTATGGTATTGTTTTCATGCCGTCATGTATAATTATGTACATACAAATTCGCGATAAAATGTGTTCAAATTCAATTCCGAATAATGCTCTAAAAAGCATCCCAGATCACAAACGGCAAGATGGTGGCGACACCATATCGGCACTATATTGCCACTTCCGAGGAGTGTCAGCTGATCCGTAGCCATCTGTGACCGGATTCGTTAGCTAATATGCCAGAACGTGTTACCAGCACGTTCTAGACAAGCGTAACACGTCGTATGAATCGCGCAGCACCAGCACCATCGTGACACGCGTGTCATCGCCCCATTCATGAATCTTCTCAGCAATGACGTAGGGTCACATTTGGTAATGGGGAACCTGTGCTTTCATGCAAATTAGAACCGTTAGATGTCAGTAGACATTCAAGGTATGAATACCGATAGACATTTTGATAGTCGTTTTCCTATTTTTGTAGTTATTGAAAGAGTCGTATATATTCCTTTCAACCCGTCATAAACTAAAAATATTATTTATAACAACAATATTACTAAGAATATAAAAATTCATGCTGTTGCGTCCCTAACTGCGCCTTGTGTAATTTCTTAAATAACATGCTGTCATCGTATTTAATATAACCCTCAACTGCATGAATTTGTAACGATGAATCGAAGAAAATATATATAAAATGAATGTGTATATTTTTATGATAATGTAATTAACGTCTTTATGGAAAAAATCACCGTATCGAGCTACTTTATAGAAAATAATAAAATCGAGTTCTTATACCTTTGTTTCGTGCCGTTGTATCTATTTTGTAATCAAAATAAATAAACTGCTTAGGTTAGTCATTTTTCATATTCGCTTATAATTTGTTTAGAGACAGCTTCCCCATTAGTAAATGTCAGCTTACGCCACTACCACGCGTGTAGCTATGGTGAGCTGATAGTATTATTGCCACGGTCATGTAGCCCGTGTGCTTTATCGCGGTGATTTAATAGTGCCCTGATACGAGTGTCGCTCCAGTATTAAGAGTATGCCGTTACAAGAGCGGAGCAGGAGCACTGTTTTAGCACAGTTCTGCCACGGAATTCGTTCCATCCGTTGTCATTAATGTGCCAATCGCTGGCTATTTGGGATATTATAGTACATGAGGCAGACTTGTTTCTTATCATCGTCAAGGAAATGGACTTTCACTCCCCCTTTTTGAATTTTGTTAATTATTGCTTGAAATTTATGCCATTTCTGTATCTCTATGACCGCATTGTGGATTCAACTTATGTACGATCTTTTTGATATTCATCTTTTGTTACATGTAACATTATATATGTAATGCACGTTTGTTATGTAATGCTCAGATTTGTAATCCTCAATTTTTTTTACTCTTTGGTAAAGCAACCTATTCGATTAATATATATTTATTAGGCATAGATATAAATAATTAGAAAAATGTTATTAAAACAGTATTAAATATGTTGTTGAAATTATATATTCCGATGTTTTACGTGATCAAATCGACGTATCGAGTGAGGCTATGAAATATGAAAACCTTTTACTATTCCTCATCCCCTTTCCATGTTAAATGAATGATTAGTTTTGCAAGACGAGAAGCCTGAATTAGTGAGATCTCTGCGAACACAAGTAATTTGTAAGCAATACATTTTTTCTCTTTAATATATGAAATATTTGCCTTTGCATAGAGGAGAACGTATAGATATAATTGCCCGTTTTATATCCATTTCGGTTCAATTCCATTATAGCTTTTGAGCAGAATAATATTGATTATACCTGATTTTTGCAATAGTTCTTTGTTTAACAGATTTTATTGGTGTAGAATCATTTGAGGGATGCATCAATCTACTTTGCAGTTCTATCAGTTTCTTTTTCTGCTCGTTACTTTCCATTTTCAGTTCCGTATACTTATCCTTTATCACCATCATATATGTTGCGTAAGATTATAATAACTTTTTTGTCCTTAAATTTTGCGGATATTTCAATTAAATTTCCTCTGACTAAAAAACGGAAATTAAAAAAGAGTGACACGTACCATTTCTCAGAACCGTCGTATCGTAATTTGCATCTGACTGTTTTGAATGACACGCACTATACTTAACGTTTGCAATGATTTGGTTAGCGGAATAAAGAAATATTCTACTTTCGAAATTGTCAGCTCTTGGAATCCTAAGGCAAATACATTCATCTGCCGACATCGTGAACACTGTTTTTTGGCTAAATTCCAGAAAAACAAATATATTATAAATAGTATAATAAACATCGTAATATTAAATTTAACTCTGTTCATCGTTGCCTTGCTGGACACATTCATAACAATATACAGGATTGGACAGATATAAAAGATTTTCTGATATAAAATTGCACAACACAAAAGACCCATCCGTTAATGAAAATAGATTTTTGGAAGTGGAGGTATGTTGGGCATTTGAAGGTCACCTCCATTTCTTAAAATGAATTGCTATGTTCATTCTTCCGTAATACGATAGAGCATTTTAAAACGAGTTCAACGACCTGTCACATGAAGCCATTGAAGGTTACAAAAAGTAAAGAAATGCGATAATACCTACGTTTTTCATAGTAAATGAAACATACGTATTGTAAACAGTGGTGGAAGAAAGTGAACAAGCACTATTCTATGGGCATTTTAATAGTTTGCAGGATAAGTTAAACATGATAATATTAGTATTGAAAAATCGGTTTGATTTCGTTTGGTTAGGCTGTTCGTTTGTCCTCCATTTTACAAGTACTGAGCTGTGGATTCCTGAGGACAGCTCACAAAACTGTTGAACTATGGAAGATTAGCATTGTCAATTTGAATCAAATGGTAATTAAATTCCATTAGATTATAAACAAATCTAAATGTTCCGCTTTATATAGTAAGAAACTACATTCATAGCGATATTGCGATTTTAAATTAATGTTTAATGTAAGATGTAATATTCAATGCAACGCGTTACGTTTATCTATTCTACACTTCCAATGAATGTGAACTCCACACACCCTTGCAAAGGGATAGTGTTTGTAGATGTCTACAAGTTGAAGCAATAGAGTTCTAATACTTCATTCGACGCGATGTGACATCTCATTTCAATGCTTCGTGATATAATGTAATGTACAATGCAACTCGTTTTGCGTATCCGCAACTACACTCCAAAAGATGTAAATCCCACACTTCCTTGCTACGGGATGACGTTTCTAGGTGTCTACGCATCGAAATAATAGAGTTGTAATGCATCATAAAACGCAATAACGCATCTCATTTCTATGGTTCATGATAATATGTAACATTCAATATAACGCGCTATGTATATCTCATCGATGCTTCAAAAGAATGTAAACACAACTCTTCCTTGCTAAGGAACAACGTTTATAGATGTCTATGTATCGAAGCAATAGAGTTCTATCCCTTTGTAAAACGCGATATCGAATCTCATTTCAATGACTCATGATAAGATGTAATATTCAATGCAACGCGTTATGTATATCTCGTCAGCACGTCAAAAGAATATACATCCCACGTTTCCTTGCGATGTAATAGCGTTCCTAGATGTCTGCGTATCGATGGAATAGAGTTCTAATCCTTCATATTAAGCGATATCGCATTTCATTTCTATGTCTCATGATAAGATGTAATATCCAGTGCAACGGATCATGTATATCTCGTCTACACTTCAAAAGAATGTAAATCCCACACTTCCTTCTGACGAAATAGCGTTTCTAGGTGTCTACGTAACGAAGCAATAGAGTTCGAGTTCTGCATAAAACGCGATATCGCATCTCATTTCTACGTCTCACGATGATATGCAGTATTCAATGCAACGCGTTAGGTATTTCTCGTCTACCCTTCAAAGGAATGTAAATGCCACAATTCCTCATTACGGAATACCGTTTTTAAATGTCTACATGTCGAAGCTACAGAGTTTTAGAGCTTCATAAAACGCGGTACCGCATGTCATTTCTATGCCTCATGATATGATGTTATATTCAATGCAACGCGTTGTGTATAACTCGTCAACACCTCAAAGGAACGTAAATTGCACTTTTCATTGCGGCAGAATGTCGTTTCTAGATGTGTATGCATCGAAGTAATGGAGTTCTAATACTTTATAGAAAGCGATATCGCATCTCATTTCCATGTCTCACGATAAGATGTAATATTCAATGCAAGGCGTTATGTATATCTCGTCTACACTTCAAAACAATGAAAATGCCACACTTCCTTTCGACGGAATGGCGTTTCTGGATGTCTACGTATCGATGCAATAGGGTTCTAACCATTTATAAAACGCGATATAGTATCTCACTTTTATGTCTCATGATAAGATGCAATATTCAGTGCAACGCGTTATGTATATCTCATCTACACTTGAAGAGAATGTAAACGCCACGCTTCCTTGCTACGGAGTAGCGATCACAGATGTACACGTTTCGAAGAAATAGAGTTCTAGTTCTTCATAGAACGCGATATAGCATCTCATTCCTGTGTCCCATGATAAGATGTAATATCAATGCAACGCGTTATGTATATCCCGTCTATACTCCAAACGTGCTCCGCTTCGGCTCGCTCTCCGGCATTTACAGGGGAGTGCTCATCCCCATGGTGGCATATGCCTCCGCGGGGTGGGTCGACCTGTGTACGGAGAGGGAGTTAAGGGTGTTCATGTCCGCGCAACGTCGCGCCCTGATCGCGGTTACCGGCGCTTACAGCCGGATATCGTGGAAGGGTGCGTGCGTGGTGGCCGGCGCGACCCCCGTCGACATCGTCGTCCAGCAGCATAGAGCCTTCTACAATCTTTGTAGAGGGAAAAACGCCAAGATCGGGGACACCGTCATTCAAAGCGGACTAGATGACGGTGTGAAAAGAGTAAAGGAAGAGGCGACGAACATGTGGCAAACTTCGTGGACGAATTCCCACAAAGGCCGCACAACGTTCGCTTTCTTTAAAGACGTCCGGGAGAGGTTGGCCGCCGGCTGGCTGAAGCCGAACCACGCAGAACCGATACCACGCAGGTATTGTCGCGGCACGGCAATTTTATGGCTCGCCTCTCGGGGTACACCGTTGTCGATAACCCGACATGTGATTTTTGATCCGCAGAGGGAATTTCTTCGTTCTTTTGTCCCGGCGGATAAGTGGAATTGGCCGGAAGCGGCACCATATTTGGTGTCGTCACCAGAGGCCTCCTCCGCGCTCGCCGACTTCTGCCAGGAATCTTTCTGGCTCAAAAGGTTCTTGGAGTAGGCTTACTCCATCGTAAATATAAATAAATATCGGAGACCGTACCTCCGTACTTCCCCCCCCCTTCCAAACTTGGAAACCGTTCACCCTGGCGTTGTCGGAGCGCCAGGGCAAGGCGGGGCGGCGCTGCAACCTTCGCAGTCAGCCGTCCCCATCGAGCGCTTTCCCTCCTCCGCGAACTCAGTCTCGTTCAGTAGGTAGGGCATTAGACAGGGTCAGGGTGTGCGTGCACGCGAGCACGCAGTGAGCCCGCCTCCTCGAGGTCCCCGCGGATGCCCCGGCGGCCGACCGAGACCATGGTCTCGATCGAGCGCAGGGGTAACTGAAGGGCTCACACCGCGGGAAAACGATCGCCGCGGCACTGCTGGGTTTTTGCTCTCCCGATCCAGAGGACGGGTATTCGTTGGCAAGTGGATGGGAAGCATATTCGCGTATGCCCTAGTGGCGTGGTAGCAGGCTCGCGCCCCCTCCCGGGGCCGGGTTCAGAATACTCCCCTCTGATTGACATATGGCACATTTAATCTGCCCGTTCAGAGGGAGGTCCACTCGTTGACCAGAATCATAGTCCGGGGTCATGCCAGTGTCGTCATCTGTGGCCCTCCCATCCATAGCGGACACGTCCGCCACAGAGGCCCCAGGGCCAGGGACTTCTGCGTCCGAGGCTTCATTCTCTATGTCTGCCATTTCTGCAACATATATATGTGTAAGAGGCTTAAAAGTAGAATACAGGTTCTGCTAAAGTCGGATCCCTGAATTGAAAGAATACCCATTGAGGTGATGGGCTATGACTGCGCCTTTTGGCAGGACGAAATCACTGGTACGAGGTAGACAAGGGTGTTCGCAGTGTTTGGTACCTTTGATACTCCATTTTCTATGTATATAACAGGCATTAACGAGAGAAGTTTCGCATACTAATTCGATAACTATTTTTCTATACCACTTTACTGTGCTGCGTAATCAAGTATGATAAGAAGACATCTGGTCTGATGGTCAAACCCCTTCATAGCATTGTTATAATGGAACACTATGTCCGGCTTTATCTTATTATTACTACCCTGAACAATAACACATTTGTGGTTTTGAGAAGTTGCTACCATACATACCGGCCTTTTATCCGTCTACTTTAAAAATTTACCTCCGCTCCGATTTTGAAAACTCATAAAGCCACCCCGTTGCTGTTTCCATTTGGCCTGCAGCAGGAGAAATTTTTTATTGATTTTTACTGTACCACAAATAAAGGTTCCTTTTTGCAGAAATTCCTCGGCCAGTGTCACTATTATGAAAATTATCTGCGTATAATACGCGGCTTCCAAATAATAATTCAACTTCCAACGTCACAACTACAGCATGCGCATGTGCTTTCACTATTCTGTTGCATTTTTTCCGGCGTAAATAAGAATATTGTGGATGTATCCTTGCGGAAGGCACAGATTACAATGTCTTATACCATATTTATGACGCTTTCCTGGGATATATTGTCAAAAACTGACGCGTCCTCACCACGAAAACATGGTTTCATCGATTACAACATTTTTACAAGCCTTAACAGTAATTTTGATAGTGTGGGAAATTGCGTTACGAATAATTCTAAGCTTGTACAAATGGTCCTCAGTCTTAGCCGTGGAAATAATGGTGAAATGTAAATATCTAAGTATCGATATAAACCGATCGCACTTCATCGCGTTTTTTATTCGATCGTTTGTATACATATCCTTTTGAGACCAACGTAATTTAATTTCAGATTGGGGCGTTACAACCAATATAAGCAGAGCACCAATAAATGTGTTCAGTTTGTTTTCTGTCACAAGCTTCCAGGCCAGTTGGTGTCTAGAAGAAACGAAAATTTTAAAGTGTAGAAGCACATAAGCATAATGCTATACATAGAACATAACAACTTGCTTACTAGGAAACGTGGAAATTAGATGTGCCATCGCATTGCATGGAGCAGTAGAACTCTTCGGCCTTCAAACACGGACACTATGAAACGCCACGCAGTTGATGGATCTGTAAAATTCATATTCTTTAGAAGTGTAGAAGCAGGTAAGCATAATGCATTGCATAGATGATTAAAGCTAATGAAGCATTATAGGGGCGGTAGTATATTCTATTCACAAATAGCTGAGATATATTATATGTGTAATTATATACACCAAATTGAAATGTTTATGCAAAATATCGTGAAACGATATATAATTAGGTAGGTAGGGTATTAGAAGTATCGTAGTATTTGGAGGGGACATTTAATTTACATTTATAGAAAGTTCATGATGTTTTTAAATATATACACTAACCAGAAATATTTATTTCTCTTCTTCGCTACGGCAGTCCGTTCCAAGGGAGTAGCGACACTGATCGGGGCACCGCGCCGTGCAGTGTGCACACTACGCACCTGTAGGCTTCGATGTTCGCACTTACTTCTATAATCAAGTGAAATTTAGCCATAGCTATTGGTTTTCTTGTGTTATGCTTATAAAGGCAATATGCATTCCATACGCATGTGTCCAGCAAATGAAGAACATTGATGGTACCATTTTAGAGATTTCCGTGTCGAATTTATAGTGCTTGTCACCATGTCTGCTTTGTCGACACAACGCATACAAATATTATGATTAATTAAGCATAGGCGTTTTTGAATAATTTTGTTTCCTCCATGCCTAACAACCGCTGTATACTCTAAAGTATGCATAGTGGATAGCATATATACTTCTTTTTTATCTAGCCATTTCACAACTAAAAAATTTTTAGTTGACCGGGAAGATGCCCCTCCTTTTCTCAGTTTATCAGTAATCTTTGGTATCCCTTGTCGCTTTTTTACTACGGTCCCGCACGCATTTGTATGATTATTATATAGTAAGTTAAACAAGGCTGGACTTGAATGCCAATTATCAAGGTAAACTGTATGTTCCTTTCCTAGTTAAGGCGCCATTAATGCTTCTACTATTGTTCCCGATCTTCCAATTTTCTTATTTTGGCTGTTGATTATAGTCGATGACCCGGCATAAACTATAAGGTCTTGTACAAAACCAGTTCGACAATCACAAAGAATACACCATTTTATCCCAAGTCTACTTCTTTTCGAAGGAATGTATTGTTCGAATCAAAGCCGCCCTTTATATAGAAGTATTCCAGTATTTCCCCAGTTTCTCCAGTATTCCCCTAAGGACAACTTTTTGTTGCATGTCATTAGAAATGACACAGCAAGAAAGCAGGATATTTCGGATAGCGTTGTCGCTTCACCATCTTTCATATTATTGTTTTTTTTTCCCAATAGTCATTTGTTTCATTTAAAATAAATTGCACGAACTCGTCTGAAGCAAAAAGATTAAATTAATGAATTGCTATTTCTGATCCGATAATGTTTGGTATAATTTCTGTATTTTCTGGGGTAAATGGATGTAACTTAGGGATGAATGTGTTTGACGTCCAGGAATCGTAATCGTCGTTATTGTCTCTCTCGTTCTCTACTTCTGAGTCTGAGATATTACATATATACCTTCTTTTTTAGTGCTGAGCGAAGTTATCTTCGTTTTCATTCTCGGTATCATATTTGTAATCACATAATCCAATCAAAAATTGAATTCTATTTGAACTCCGTCCACAAATTCTAAGGAGGGTGCAAATAAAAAATAAAAAGCAAATTTTACGCAAACCTAAAACTAAAATTTTCAGATAAACATTTATAACCTCAGAATTGACCTCAACTATAAAAGTCGGCAATAATCTATTCAACCTACACGTTGTCCGACTTATATCGGTGCAAGAGAGATTTTATATTATAATCCCTGTTTTTATTATAGTTTTGTGCCTTACAAATACATCGCATGCCGAATATGTGTTTAGCAGGTTTTAATATAGTACGAGTCACTAGATTCAAAAGATATTCTACCAATACGGTAGATTCTGTTTTACCAACGGAGTCAGCGTAGGTGATCACGCGGCTCCGACTATAGTCTGCACTCGTACACACGGCAGGTCTCGTGAACGTCGATTATAGCCGGCAGCCGTACGCACAGCACTTCGCGCGGCCGCCGATTATAACCGGTGTCCGCAGTGAAAGGGTTAGAACATCACGAAATGACATAAAATTAGATGTGATTTTAAATGTAATTGGTGTTTATGGGAATATTCTATTTGCATTTAGTTAAAATATATGATAAGTCTAAGTGTATGTACCAATTTGATATAACTAATTAAAACAGTATGGAATGATATAAAACTAGATAGGATTTTAGGTGTAATAGAGCATTTGGAGGGGATATTATATATACACTTAAATAAAATTTATTATAATAAATTAAGTGTAAACATATATACTAATTTGAAATATTTATTTAACACATCATATGGATGTATTGGAGTATTTAGTGAGGATATTCTATTTAGAATCGACTATAATACATGATAAGATATATATAAAATGTCAAGAAATGATACAAAATTAGATAAGCTTTTAGATACAATGGAGTGTTTAGAGGATATTCTACTTAGGATTAACTAAAACATGTTAATTTGAAGTATATATAATAATTTGAAATAATTGCTTAAAGCGTCATGAAATAATATAAAATTACATAGGATTTTGAATGTAGTGGATCATTGATAGGAGTCTTCTATATCCAATTAAATAAAATATACAATATGTGTAAATATATATACTAATTTGAAATATTTACTTAGGACATTATGAAATGAAACAAAATTAGGTAGGAGTTTAGACGATATAGTGTACTCAGAGAGGATATTCTGTATACAATTAACTAAAATATATAATAAATGCAAATATGTGCACTAATTTGAAATATTTATTTAAAATACCATGAAATGATATATAATGAGGTACAATTTTAGATGTAATGTAACGTTTCGAGGCGAAATTCTTTTTACAATTAACAAAAATAAATGTTGTCTGCAAATATTTATACCAATTTGAAATATTTATCTAAAGCGGCATGAAATGATATGAAATTAGATAGGATTTTAGATGTAAAGTAGTACATAGAGGGACATTTTATGTAGAATTAACTGAAATATATATAATATTATATAATATGCTATATATATATATACACACTGATTTGAAATATTTATTTAAAATATCATGAAATAGTACGAAATTAGATAGGATTTTAAATGTAATGGACTATTTAGAGGGGATATTCTATTAGCAATCAACTAAAATATATGTTAAGAATAAATATATATACTAATATGAAATATTTATTACTTGAAAATCATGAAATGATGTAAAATTAATTAGGATTTTGGATGTAATTGGGTATTTAGTGATGGTAATCTATTATGAACTAAAATATATGATAAGAATTAATATATATAATAAATTGAAATATGTACTCAGAACATCATGAAGTGCTATTCCTATAGACATGTTTAGATGAAGAACTTTGAATTTTAGAACTGAGAAGCGCCATCGCGTTGCATTAAACTTCGGAAGTCAATTACTTTGACAAGCTGACACTTGGAAGTGCGTGACAGTTACATGGATCTGTAGAAATTGCACATTTTGGAACGTAGCACCAGGTAAACATAACTGCGTTGTGTAGATACTTACAACTCGCTTACTTTGAAACGTGCAACTCAGAAGCGCCATAACGTTGGATGGATCATTGGAAGTCAATTACTATGTCAATTTGACAGTTAGAAGAGCAAGCAGTTACATGGAACTGTAGAAATAGCATACATAGTAATGTAGAAACTAGTAATTATAATTGCGTTAGAACCTTATAACTTACTTAGCTTCATCGTAGAACAGAGAAACACCATCGCGTTGCATGGACATTTGGAAGTCAACTATTTTCAGGAGTTCTTACTTAAAAGAGTTATACAGTTACTTGGATCTGTAGAAATTACTTACGTTGGTATGTAGAAAATTTAGTAAGCATAATTGCGTAGTACATAAACTTACAACGTACTTGCTTCGAAACGCTTAACTGAAAAGTACCATTGCGATGCATAGACAATCGGAAGTCAATTACGATGTCAACTAAATACTCAGAAGCCCGGTACAGTTACATAAATCTGTAGAAAATACACACCCTGTAATGTAGTACCAGATAAGCGTAACAGCGTTGTATAGAACCTTATAACTTACTTACTTCGAAGCGTAGAACTTTGAAGTGCGGTCGCCTTACATGGAAATTTGAATGTCAATTACTTTGGCATATTGACACTTAGAAGCTCTATAGAGGTAAATGTATCTCTAGAAATTGCATGCAATTGTTATGTAGAACCAAGTTAGCATAGTTGTTTGTACAGAAGCTTACTACTCACTTACATTTTAACGTTCAACTGAGAAGTACCATGACATTGCATGAACATTTGGCTGTCAATTACTTAGACAAGTTGATACTTAGAAGCGCGGTAGAGTTCCATGGATCCGTTGAAATTACATACCTTACAACGTAGCACCAGGTAAGCATGAATGCGCTGTATAAGAACCTTACAACTTTCATACATTGAAACGTAGAACTAAGATTTTAGATCGCGTTGCATGGAATTTTGGTAGCCAATTGCTTTGACAATCTTGCACCTAGAAGAGCTATAGAGTAGCACGGATATGTTGAAATTGCATACATTGTAGTGCGCAGCCTGGTAATATAGTTATATAAGCACAATTACGTTGCATACAGCCTTACAATTTACTTACTGTGAAATGTAGAACTAAGAAGCGTCATCGCGTTGCATGGTCCTTTGCAAGTCAGTTACTTTGTAAAACTGACAGTTAGAAGAGCTAACTATTACGTGGATCTGTAGAAATTGCATGCAATTGTAATATAGAACCAAGTAAGCATAGTGGCTTGTATAGGAGCTTACTAGATACATACATTGAAACGTTGTACTGAGAAGTCATCCCGCTGCAAGAATGCAGAAGCAGATAAGCATAATGTAATGCATAGAACGTTACAGCTTACATGCATTGAAACGTTAAAAGGAGATGCGCCAACGCAGTGCAGGTAGCCACAGAACTTTACTACCTTGTCACGTAGACACTATGAGCCGCATTCTCCTTGCAAGGAATTATGGAATTTACTTAGTTTAGAACTTAGTTTACAATAATCTGAGGTGCAGAAGCAGATGCGTTATGCTATTCATAGAACATACTTACTTTATATCGCTGAAAAGAAATGTGCTATCGCATTGCATGGAGCATCAGAACTCTATTTCGGTGACAGGTAGACTCTACATATTGCTATCCCGTTGCAAGCAACTACAGAATTTACACTCTTTTGAAATGTAGAAGCAGAAAAACTTAATGTTATGCTTAGAAGATTACAGCTTACTTACGTTGAAACATTGAAACGAGATGCGCCATGGCATTGGATCGAGCAAAAGCACTCCATTGCTTTGACACATAGACAATATGAAGCCCCATCCCCTGTATAATTCACAACCTTTTGAAGTGTAATTGACTGTATAATTCACAATTTTTTGAAGAGCAGAAGCAGATAAGCATAATGCTATGCTTATAAGATTACAGCTTACATATTTTGAAACGTTGGATAGAGATGCGCCACGGCATAGCGTGAAGCATGAGTACTCTGTTGCTTTGAAACGCAGACAACTAGAAACACTATCCCATTGTAAGGAAAAGTAGGATTCACACTCTTTGGGGGTGTAGAAGCAGATAAACACAACACGTTGTATTGAATATTATATCTTATGAGGAAGCACTGAAATGAGATACGACATCGCGTTGAACGAATTATTTCAACTCAATTGCTTCTACACGTAGACACCCAGAAACGCTATCCCTTAGCAATGAAGAGGAGGTTTCACACTGTTTTTAAACGAAGAAGCAGACAATCCCAATGCGATGCATAGAGCATTAAAATCTACTTACTTACTTACTAGACATCTAGAAACGCTATCCCCTGGTGTAGAAGCAATAGATTTCTAATACTTCATTTATCACGATGTTCACGTTTCATGATGAGATGTAATATTGAATGCATCGCATTTTGCTCATCTGCTTCTACGCCTCGCAAGAATATGAATCCTACTCTTCCGTGTAAAGGTAAAGCGTTTGAAAAAGTTTACGTGTCAAAGCAATATAATTCTAATACTTCATTCAACGCGATTTCGCATCTCATTTCGATGTTTCATGGTAAGAAGTAATATTCAGTGCAATGCGTTATGTCTTTCAGGTTCTTGTCCTTACACGAATGAGAATCATACAATCTCATGCAACGGGATAGCGTTTCTTGATGTCTACGTGTCGAAGCAGTAGAGATCAATACTTCATTCAATGCGATGTCGCATCTCATTTCAATACTTCATGATAAGATATAATATTCAATGCAACACGTTATGTTTATCTCGTCTACGCTTCAAAAGAATGTGAACCCTACACTTCCGTGCAGAGGGATAGCGTTTCTAGATGTCTACTTGTCGAGGCAATAGAGTTCCAATTCTTCGTTCATCGCGATGTCAAAGAATGTGAATCCCACTCTTCCTTACAATGGGATATTGTTTCTAGATGTATGCGCTTCAAAGCAACAGAGTACTCATGCTCCATGCTATGCCGTGGCGCATGTCTATCCAACGTTTCAAAGGAAGTAAGCTGAAATCTTCCATGCATCACACTATGGTTATCTGCTTCTACACTTCATAACAATATGAATTCTACTGTTCCATGCAACGGGATGGCGCTTCATAGTGTCTGCGTGTTAGATCAATAGAGTTATAATGCTCCACGCAACGCGATGGCGTTTCTCAGTTCAACCATTCGATTTAAGTAAAATGTATAGTTCTATTCAAAGCAGCTATGATTACCAGGTCCTTTGATACAAAGTATGTAATTTCTACAAATACATATAACTGAATAGCACTTCTAAGTATCAAATTGTCTAAGTAATTTACTTGCAAGTGTCTATGCAACGCGACTTTGTTTCTCAGTTCAGCGTTTCAATGTATGTTAGTTCTAAGTTCCTATACAAATTAATTTTGCTTACTAGGTACTTCATAACAATGTATGCAATTCCTACAGATCCATGTAACTGTTTGCTCTTCTAACTGTCAAATTGACATAGTAATTGACTTCCAATGGTCCATCCAACGTGATGGCGCTTCTTAGTTCTACGTTTCAAGGTAAGCGAGTTGTAAGTATCTAAACAACGCAGTTATGTTTACCTGGTGCTACGTTACAAAATATGCAATTTCTACAGATCCGTGTAACTGTTCCGTACTACTAAGTGTTAGCTTTCAAAGTAATTGACTTCCGAAGTTTAATGCAACGGGATGGCGCTTCTCAGTTCTACAATTCAAAGTTCTTCATCTAAACATGTCTGTAGGAATAGCACTTCATGATGTTCTGAGTACATATTTCAATTTATTATATATATTTATACATATTATATATTTTATTTAATTGCATATAGAAGACTCCTATCAATGATTCACTACATTCAAAATCCTATGTAATTTTATATCATTTCATGACGCTTTAAATAATTATTTCAACTTATTATATATGCTTCAACTTAACATATGTTTCAGCTAATCCTAAATAGAATATCCTCTAAATACTCCACTGTATCTAAAATCTCATCTAATTTTGTATCATTTCTTGACATTTTAAATATATATTCCTAATTAGTACATATATTTACACATACCATATATTATAGTCGATTCTAAATAGAATAACCCCACTAAATATTCCATTAGATCTGCATTCCTATCTAATATTATATCATTTCACTATGTTTGATGTAAATATTTCAAATTAATGTATATACTTACACTTACCATGCATTTTAGTTAAATTCAAAGAGAATATCCCCTCTAAATACTCCAATACATCCATATTCTTATGTAATTTTATATCATTTTATGATGTGTTTAATAAATATTTCAAACTAGTATATATGTTTAGACTTATCATAAATTTCATTTAAGGATATATATAATATCCCCTCTAAATGCTCCATTACATCTAAAATCCTATCTAGTTTTATATCATTCCATACTATTTCAATGAGTTACATCAAATTGGTACATATACTTACACTTATCATATATTTTAATTAACAGCAAATAGAATATTCCCATAAACACCAATTACATTTAAAATCTCATCTAATTTTATATCATTTCGTGATGTTCTAAGCCTTTCATTATGGAAACCGACTATAGTCGGCGGCCACGCAAAGTGCTATAAGTATGGATGCCAGCTATGGTCGATGTTCGCGAGACCTGCTGTGTGTACGCATGCCGACTATAGTCGGAGCCGCGTGATCACCAACGCTGACTCCATTGGTAAAACAGAATCTACCGTATCGGTAGAATATCTTTTGAATCTGGCGGCTCGTACTGTACTATTACCTGCTAAACACATATTCGGCATACGAAGTATTTGCAAGACACAAAACTATAACAAAAACAGGGATTATAATATAAAACCTCTCTTGAAGCGATATAAGTCGGACAACATGTAGGTTGAATAGATTATTGTCGGCTATTACAGTTGAGGTAAATTCTAAGGTTATAAATGTTTATCTAAAAATTTTAGTTTTAGGGTTGCGTAAAATTTGTTTTCCATTTTTATTTCCACCCTCCTTAGAATTTCTGGACGGAGTGCGAAAACAATTCAATACTTGATTGTATTAACTGATTACGAAAATGATACCGAGAGTGAAAACGAAGATAATTTCGCTCAGCACAAAAAGAGAAGGTATATATGTAATACCTCAGACTCAGAAGTAGAGAACAATGAGCGAGACAATAACGACGATTGCGATTCCTGTACATCAAACACATTCATCCCTGTGTTACACCCATTTACCCCAGCAAATACAGAAATTATACCAAATTTAGCAGATTAGAAAAAGCAATTGGTTGCTTTGAACTCTTTGCTTCAGGCGAGTTCATGCAATTTATTTTACATGAAAGAAATGCCTATTGGAAAAAAATACCAATAATATGAGAGATGGTGAAGCGACAACGCTGTCCGAAATATACTGCTTTTTGCTGTGTCATTTCTAATTACACGCAACAAAAAGTTGTCCTTAGGGGAATACTGGAGGGTAGACAAACTCCTGCGTAGTGACATTTTTGCTGTGATTATGCATAGAGACCGCTATTTTAAATTGTTATCGTTGCTACATTTCAGTCAATATATCACATATACCAATGATAAATTATATAAAATAAGGAACGTGGTTTATATGTTGCGAAAAAATTTGAGACAATTATTCCATCAGTACCAAAAATTATGCATCGATGAGAGTATACTTCTATATAAAGGGCGGCTTTCATTCGAACAATACATTCCTTCGAAAAGAAGTAGATTTGGGATAAAATCATGTATTCTTTGTGATTGTCGAACTGGTTTTGTTCAATACCTTATTGTTTACGCCGAGTCGTCGACTATAATCAACAGCCAAAATACGGAAATTGGAAAATCGGGAGCGATAGCAGAAGCCCTAATGGCGCCCTATCTAGGAAAGGGACATACAGTTTACCTAAATAATTTGTATTCAAGTCCAGCCTGGTTTAATTTGCTATATAATAATCATACAAATGCGTACGGGACCGTGGCAAAAAAGCGACAAGGGATACAAAAGATTACTGACACACTGAGTGAAGGAGGGGCATCTTCCCGGCCAACTAAAAATTTATTAGTTGTAAAATAACTGGATAAAAAAGAAGTATATATGCTATCCACTATGCATACTTCAGAGTGTGCAACGGTTGTTAGGCATGAAGGAAATAAAATTATTCAAAAACACCTATGTGTCATTAAATATAATATTTATATGAGTTGTATCGACAACGCAGACATGATGATAAGCACTATGAATTCGACACGGAAATCTCTAAATTGGTACCGTCAATATTTTTTCATTTGCTGGACATATGCGTGTGGAATGCATACTGTATTTATAAGAATAACACCAGAAAACCGATGTCTATGGCTAAATTTTACTTGAATTTAATCCGAAAAATACTGAAAAATTATCATATGAATATTTCTTATCATCATCAAAGAGGTAACAACAATCCATTACGGCTAACAGAACGGCATTTTCCTTCAGTGTATCAACCACGAAGAAAAAACCGAAATAGAAGATGCATCGTCTGCACGGCAAACAAGAGACGCGAGTCTCAATATGAATGTAAATATTGTAATGTTGGACTCTGCGTGGAACCATGCTTTAGAATTTACCATACTGAGTTGCATTACTAAGAATTAACGAATAATTTGATATCTCACTATTTCAACTGTATTTCTATTTATAATAACAGTAAAATTTTTTAATATGTAAATTTCTGAATACTCAAAATATACTCATTTTTATATTTTTCATATAATATGACGAAACAGTTGTTATATATGCATCATATCTCTCAAAAAAGTATATACATAAGAGAATTCCAAAGTTCCATTGGAAGACGTAAGTGCGAACATCGAAGCCTACAGTTGCGTAATGTGTACACTGCACGGCACAGCGCCCCGTTCAGTGGCGTTACTCCCGCGTAACGGACTGCCGTAGCGAAGGAGATAAATAAATATTTCTGGTTATTGTATATATTTAAAAACGTCATGAACTTTCTATAAATGTAAATTAAATGTCCCCTCCAAATACTACGATACTTCTAATACCCCACCTACCTAATTATTTATCGTTTCACGATATTTTGCATAAACATTTCAATTTGGTGTATATAATTACACATATAATATATCTCAGCTATTTGTGAATAGAATATACTATCACCCCTATAATGCTCCATTAGCTTTAATCATCTAAGCAATGCATTATGCTTATCTGCTTCTACACTTCTAAAGAATTTTACAGATCCATCAACTGTATGGCATTTCATAGTATCCGTGTTTGAAGGCCGAAGAGTTCTACTGCTCCATGCAATGCGATGGCACA
This sequence comes from Xylocopa sonorina, assembly GCF_050948175.1. Classification (NCBI taxonomy): domain Eukaryota; kingdom Metazoa; phylum Arthropoda; class Insecta; order Hymenoptera; family Apidae; genus Xylocopa; species Xylocopa sonorina. The sequence continues at coordinate 1,778,182 of NW_027490095.1, forward strand.
TCTAATTTCTACGTTTAGCACGTTGACGCCGGCGTGTATCTCCGGTGCACGCGCCTATTTCGTGGGCCGGCGTGCATCACGATGGGTCGAATTTATATTTCACAAAGTAGATATTAAAAAATAGGTTTATTTCTCAATTCTCAGCATTATAAACAGATATTCAATATTTAAAACAATACAAATCAATATTATAAACCTAACATAACTATTTAATTGTTTTATGTAATTTTTCAAAACATGTTGGGTAGAGTTTCGGTTGGCCCTTACATCGGCTACAACAGGTTTTTTCTTTTCTTGCCTTATTCGCGGCATACTGCCTACCATTTATCCTAGACATACGTTTATGACATTCTTTACATCGCTGTCTCGTTTTTCTCGCGCGTCCTTGGAACGACAGCAGAAAATGTGTAAGTTTCTTGGGCACTGCTTCAGTTTCAGATGACGTATGTTCACCGTGATGATCCACTTACTGAAGAGATAATCAATAATTTTTTGGCGGAAGTTTATTATTTTCATACCTTTGGTACTGCCTTTTGTATGTATATAACAGGCATTAACGAGAGAAGTCCTGCATACTAATTCGATAACTATTTCTCTATACCACTTTACTGTTCTGCGTAATCAACTGTAATAAGAAGTCATGTGGTCGGATGGTCAAACCCCTTCTTAACTTTAACCATTAATAAATTATACTTTTTGCAGAAGTTTCTCGGCCAAATGAACACAAGCATATAAACTATTTGCGTATAATACTCGGCTTTTAAATAATAATTCACCCTCCAACGTCATTATTACAGCATGCGCATGTGCTTTCGTTATTCTGGTTGTATTATTTCCTGCGTAAATAAGAACGTTATATGTGTATCCTTCCGGAAGACACAGTTTACAAAATTTTATATCATATTTATGCCGCTTTCCTGGGATATATTGGCAAAAACATGAATGATACGTCAGTCCCCAGGGACTGACAGTGAACTTTCCGTTCAGGTGGCGTCAGTCCCCAGGGACTGACAATCGACTTTTCGTTTGGACAACGTGGATTCTAGGGACTGACAGCGAATTTTTTGTTTTACTGACATCGGTGCATGAGACCGGCATTGTAAATGGTTAAATTATTGGTGACAATTAAAAAATTTATGCTAATACGTAATGAAGTTTATTAAATCATTTTAAACACATATGTGGCTGTGATGTTCACTTCATGCGCCTTTCCTTCCTTCTTATGAAATTTGTGAATTCGTCTACTTGTATCGGCCCTAATTGAGGTTTCCTCGTGTTAATGTCGTGTGGGGGTATTTACCAATTGTTTTCGTAATGTTGTAATTGACATCTTTCTTCCTGTTACATTTTGGAACATATGTAACGCATTCACGACGGCAATATTCGAAAGAAGGTCGAATGCCAGTTTTCTATACCATTTTAGTGTCTTTCTAAGTGGACTGCTGTAAGCACCCATTTGATCAGACAGATCAATCGCAGTTTAGCTTTATTATGATCAATAACAATTTCTTGTTATTACGGTTTTCATTTCGTCAGAATCCTTGATAGAAAGAACTAAAACATCCCTTTTGCCTTTCCATTTCATGATTGTAATCCTTCTACCGTTTTCTTGAGCAATGACTCCTCCGCGTCACAGTTTGGCTGTCACAACTTTACTTGGATTGTCTCTTCGATTTGGTCGAAGAGTACCAACCAAATACGTATTTTTTGTTAGGAGTTTGTTTGCTAAATCCACACTCGTATAATAATTATCCGTGTATAAAGTATGGCCATTGTGAAATATACTTTCACATAAATTCATGACAACATTTGTAGGTGTAGTATTTTTTTTATCCAATGATTTGCCGGACCGTGAATGCAAAGATTATATGTGTAATGATTATCACAGCACAATTTAAGTATTTTTATCCCATATCTATGCTTCCTTTACTTCATGTACTGTCTAAATATGATCCGTACACGGAATGGTATTACCGTCTCATCGATGCATAACATTTCAACGGGATCATAATATTTTTTAAAATTTATATTTAATTCTTTTATTAAAAATTCAACCTTTGAAGGACGGTTGGAAGCATCCACTTTTGTATTGTCAGCAAAATGCAGCATTCTCAACGAGAATTTGAAATCTGTCTCTACTCATAATTTTCCGCGGGAATGTTTGAATAAACAATGGATCTTTAAACCAATACAGATACAAAGATGGGAGCTTTACCAATCCCATCCACAAAACCACTCCAAAAAACTTCTTTATTTCGTCCTTATCTGTTGGCACCCACTTTTCAACACGTTTGGAAGCGATTGTACTTTGTGTCGCATAAATATTTGTTTGTTCGCTTATATGTTGAAATAGTTTATCCGTCACATGGGGACTTGAGAAATGTATAATGTTTGGCTGGGTGCCTCGCGGATCAAACCAATCATTTGGATCACTTGTTTCGGTATTGCTTAGTGAACTACTAGATGAATTGTCACTATCTGGAAATGGTAGTGGTATTACACGTCGACATTTGCGTGGTACAAATGTCTCACTCGACGAGTCACTATCTGTTCGTCCTTTCAGCATTTTTAGTTGATAGATACCAATACTTTTTCAAAATAGTCACTATAAAACTGAATTCTCTCTGCTGCAATAGGTCTTTATACTCCCTACCTTGTATTTGCTCTTTGGCCTCTCTGGCATTCCCCATCTAAATATCTTATGTTTATACATTGTATAAAAATGAATTGCTTGTATCGTTTCGACAGTCCAAATGAAACGGATACAGTGTATCAAAGACATCGTTTGTTTATACCCATCAGTCAAGCGTACGGTATCAAGTGCTCACGCGCTGCCGCCTGAGCGAGAAGTATAGGATGATCGGCATGGCATTCAACGTGTTAACAGTATTTTCGAAAGTGTACACAATTGCGTTAACAGTAATTCCAAGTTTATACAAACTGTCCTCAGTCGTAGCCGTGGAAATAATGGTGAAATGAAAATATCTAAGTATCGATATAATGAGATCACGCTTTATCACGTTTTTTATTCGCTCGTTTGTATACATTTTGCTTTTGAGACCAATCTAACCTAATTTTAGGTAGGGGCGCTACAACCAGTATAAGCAGGACACCAATAAAAATGTTCAGTTCGTTCTCGGTCACAGGCTTTCTCGCCAATTGGTGTTTAGAAGAAAAGAAAATTTAAAAGTATACAAGCAGATAAGTATTATGTCATGTACAGAAGATTGCAGCTTACTTTCCTTGAATCGTTGAAATGAGATGCGCCATCGCATTGCATGGAACATTTGAACTCCATTGCTTTTACACGCAGTCACTATGAAGCGCTATCCCGTTGCATGGAAATGTAGAATTCGAATTCTTTGGAATTGCTGATGCAGATAACCATAACGCGTTGCACAGAATATTAGATCTGAGCATGTAACATTGGAATGAGATGAGACATCGCGCTGAATGAAATACTAGAACTATATTGCATCGACTCGTGGATATCTAGAAACGCTATGCCGTTGCAAGGAAGGTTAGGATTCACATTCTTTTGCAGTGTAGAAGCAGATAAGCATAATCCATTGCAAAATACGTTACAACTCACCTACTTTGAAACGCTGAAATGAAATGCGCATCTTGCGTCATTTGGATTCTGTTCAGATCGATTTGTAGGACTTTCAATTCCATATTCGTTTCTCGTTCTTTTCTACCAACGCTTTTCTGTAGGACGGACAATTAAAGCTTCGGTAACGTGTCTGATGTGCGGATTCCTTCTTCCTGCCTCGCTGCAGATGATACATTTCGGTTTATTCGCGATGCAATCGATCATCGCATGGTTCTGGGATCCGAATCTTCTACAAATTTCCTTATTATCCTTAACTTCGTCGCAATATCTGCCTATATGTTCCAATTTATGACATTTGAAGCATCTCTCTACTCTCCGTAGCACTTTACAGGGACAAGATGCCAATGCTGTTCTGAGTCGTTTTACCTTCTCCAGCTCTGTGTTGTATTCCTGTCCAAATTCAACTAACGCGACTTGGCTGCCACTCCACGTTTGTTTTAACAACTTATTTATACGTTTATATCGCTACCTTTTCCTTCGATTTCATTCGTCAACGTTCAACGTTCGTCTTATGTCCTCCTTTATTTCTTCTCGGGTAATCCAACAGGTATATGTCCCTTAGTTGGGAAATTATACTTGCACTCGTATGTTTTACTTCAAATTCTTTTTCCAGTGTTTCTTTTATCTCCTATATTTTGTTCTCTATACCTGTTTTCTTGTTAAATTCCAGGATTATAGTTCCCGCTCTCGATTTTAATGCGTCATCTTTTCGTATTTCTGTCGCTTTTCCTGCATTTCTTCATCTCGTTGCTTGTACTCGAATACTTCCTACTCCTTTAATTGCTTCATTTTTCTCTGTACCGTTCGCCACTAGTTCGATCAAGAGTTCGATGCCAGTTTTTTATCATATGCCTGATGTTTCCCATTAACGTTTTCTAATATGTAACTAGCTTCGCCGTATCCTCGCTCCTTATATCTATCATTACGTCTGATGTGTGTCTGCTTATTCTACTATTTGAAAGTGTACTACTGAAAGTATCTACTTTTTCTCCCTTATATACGTTTTTTGTATACCTTTCTATTTCCCTATTCTTTTGTGTCATGGACAGGGGGCTCCGAACCGCCTGCCCAACCTTTAATCTTCTGCTAGGACCCGATGGCGCTGATTCCGAAGCGCGAGCCAGCAGCACCTTCCAACAGCATACGCACAGCAGCCTCGCTCGCGCCAAGGGTGGGAATTGGGGGGGAGGGGCTGCCTGCCCTGCCACTCGAACCGCGATCAGTATCCATCTTATACTCTAACCAATTCGTAGTCATGCGTTTTCCATTAAGCTTGCCGGGATCAGTGATATTGATTCGTTCAGTCTAAATTATTATTTTCCTTTTAAGTGTCTCGATTTTTTTATTTTCTATCGATATCATCTATTTCGTTGGACCTTGCCCTTACGGTGTGGTATATAATCTATTGTTTGATATTTCTAGGATTTCCTCTTAATAAATGTAATATTTCCGCAGATTTTCTTTTTCTTCCTCTTTAGTTACGTTGTTGCTATTTTATGCTCTCTACCCTACACATTTCCTCTCTGCATCCCGGAACCAGCGTTATACGATTACTTCAGAATGACGCCCCGGTCTCGCTACCCCGAAATGGAGTGTTCTCCCTTGCATCCGTTATATATGTCATATATTGGAGAATATTTCCTCTTATCCTTTGTATTTTTCGAATTACGTTTTAGTTAGATGTATATTAGATACGCATCGATATGTCGAATTTCCGTACGATTTTTTAGTAAAGTTTTATTCTTTTCCGACTGTTGGATTTCATTTCGCCAAAAGCACTCCTGTATTCGATGCGGACCCGTTCCGATTGAACCCGCCGATCATTGCATTACATTATGTGAATAAACGTTCAGTCGGAGCGGTCCTCTGCTATTCCGTAACTGCGGAAGGCATACTGCATAGCCTTATTCCTGAGAATGTTGCAGAGGCTGCTTCCGAACCGAGATGGAAGATTAGTTATGTTAGATTTAGTTAGGTTACGTTAGGTTATGTAAGGTTAAGTTAGGCTGGGTTTGAGTTCTAAAGTTGTAGCAGTTTTGCAACAACATGTGCCATCCCCAACTCCTCGTGGTGAACATAATAGCACCGGAATTTTCCGGTGGCTAACAAGGCTCTGGCTTTCGGGGATCGTGGATACCTAATAGCCTCCGTGATACTCCGGGCGGTGCCGGCGGGATCTTCGGATCCTGGCAAGGCCTCCCTTGCCGGTAAGACCCAGATTTGAGGGGTGTTATTGGTTGAAGCGGTCCCCCTCTCAGGGGCCACAGCCAGTTCTGGTCGTGGTACGGGGGGTTGCGTCCCCGGGATCCCATAGCTCGGCAGGGGTGGTGTTGCCCCTGTCGTAATACCGTAAACCGGTGGTCATGTCTCACCGGAGCGGGGGGCTTGCCTTCATTGGCCGGCCCGCGAGGGGATAAACCTCTATAAAAAGTCCCTAGTCTCAAGCTGCGGTACGCGGCGATGGGGCACGCCCAGTCCTTGCGGCTGGGCGTGGCCGGTGGGTGCATCGGTCTCTAGCGACCAACCCCGGGGATACTGGCGCCCCCCCCCCCCCCGGGTGTATTAGCCTTCCCCTGGCATGGCGGCTCTGCCAGGGGTGACCTTATTTCCGACCCTACTCGTGGGACTTATAATGATTTGTTCTATTTTTAAAAAACCGGGGAAGGGGGGTATGAACTTAGAGAGAGCAGGGACCAGTGGAGTCCGTATGGTCGGTGGTCCGAGACCAGCATCTGTCTCGGGCAAGGTGGTCGCATCACGAGAGAGGGGCACTCCTGAGGAATCGGGAGACGCCTCTCATGATTCGGACACTTCGGTGGGTTCGGTTCGGTCCACCTTCTCGTTCCAGAAACCGTGTCCGAAATCAAAGAAGCGGGGCAGACCCCCTACAACGGGGGAATACGTAGGTCTGGCAGAAGCCAAAAGGGCCTACGTTGAGGCGCATCGAGAAACCGAGCTTGTGGATCTTGAGCTTGAGATCCACAGCGGCACAGGGATCCCACCGTCACCAGGGAAGTCGGTAAACCCTGTGCCGGAAATGGATGAATTCGTCCAGTTGGCGAAGAATAAGCCACTGGAGGATTTGGGAGCGTGGGCACTCGAGGAGGCCGACAGGATCGAGCTGGCTGCAGGGAATTCCAGGAATTTAAAGGGCACCATCCAGCGTGACCTGAGGATGGGAGCTAGAAGCCTCAGGGCGGCCACGCTTGAGCTAGCCCAAAGAGTGAAACGTCCGGCGGCACCATCGTCGGGCAGTGAAATGTTGGCGCTAAAGGCGCAACTAGAGGCGGCGCATGCTGAAAATAAACGCCTGCAAGGAAGGCTGTGTTTGTTGGAGAGAAGATCTCCAGGTCCGTCAGCAATGACAACTGCTGACGTGGAGATTGTGAGCCGCGCGAGGCCAGCACCGGTCTCGCACGTGAAGAGCATGGAGAACGTATCTCCACGGAAAGGTGCCCCCGCAGCTAGGGAGAGAGAAATCATCAACAAGAAGATGGACGATCTCCGATTGGAGCTCCTCCCCGCATCGGTAAAGGAGAGCATTCCCCCCAATGGCCCCCTTATCAAGACCATTGAGGGAAAGAAGAAGGGGTCGAAGAAGAAGAAGGGGCAAGGCAACGGCTTGGTGACATCCTCAGTCGCCAAACCAAAGACCCCATCATCGTCAATGGCCAAAAAGGCCTCAAATGGGGCGGCCAGGAAGATTGAAATGGCGCGCCAGAAGGCGCAAAAGAGCACAGCAGTGGCACCAGTGCCATCTTCCACTGCAACTGGTATCGCAAAAGATGGTACCTGGGCCCAAGTGGTGGGCAGGAAAGCCGCAAAGGCCGCAAAAAAGGCCCAGAGGACTCCTGTCCCGCCACCAAAGGTCCAGGAAAAGAAGACGGCTGAGAAGCCAAAGTTGGAGCGGCTACCGCGCACCGCGGCAGTCGCGTTAACCCTCCTGCCTGGCAGCAAGTCCTCATACAGGGACATAATGGTGGCTGCCAGGCAAAGGGTTAAACTTTCTGAGATTGGAGTGGAGGCTGTTTGGCCCAAGAAATCGAGGATCGGCGGTCTCCTCTTAGAGATTGCCGGTCCTGATAAAGAAGCCAAGGCGTCAGCCTTGGCCGAAAGATTGAAAGTGGCGTTGGCGGCGACGGCGTGACCGTGGCCAGGCCGAGTAAGAAAGCTGACCTGCGCGTCCTCGGTCACCTCATCTGAGGTGGCCGAGGTCATAGTCGGCACCCGAGGATGTCGAGTAGAACAGGTGAAGACAGGGTTGATCCGGTCTTCACCAGGAGGGCTCGGCACCCTTTGGATGCAGTGCCCCCTGGCAGCGGCCAAAAAAGTGGTCACTGCCGGCCGCATCCGGGTGGGGTGGGCAGATGCCCGCGTAGTCGTGTTGAAACCCCGTCCGGAGCAGTGCTACCGCTGCTGGGAGCTGGGTCATGTCCAGCAGCGGTGCACTGCGAAGGTGGATCGGTCTCACCTGTGTTACAGGTGCGGTGAGACCGGCCACCAGTCGGGCCTTTGTACCGCGGCCGCCCCTGTTTGCCTCATCTGCAAGGCCCGCCGAAGCGGCAAAGGGGCACAGCCGTCGCCGGCTGCGGAGGAGGGAGATAAGATGCTGGAGAAAAAGAAGAAGATCCCCAGTGTCCATAAAGGGGGTGGTGTAGTTGCACCCTCCAACGTGGGACGTTCTAGTGGGGGTGGTGCATCCGCATCACCCTCCATCACGGGAGGTTCCAGCGGGGGTGGTGCATCAGCATCACCCTCCATCGCGGGATGTTCCGGCGGGGGTGGTGCGTCCGCATCACCCTCCAACACGAGAGGCTCCAGCGGGGGTGATGCGGCCGCATCATCCTCCAACGTGGGATGTTCGGCGATTATGGACACTGGGGGTGAGTTTGAGCGGGACGATAATCCCGCTCACATGGATGATGTCGGCCGGGGGGAGGCCATGGACACGGCCTAACGTTCACGCCTCCTCACAGTCACATCATCCAGACCAATCTCAACCATGCCATCGCAGCACAGGACCTAATGGTTCAAGGTTTCTGCGGTGGCATGGTTGAGTTGGTCGTTGTCTGGTGGTGGGCGTGTACGCGCCACCGAGATGGCCCATCAGTCGTTTCAACATCTTACTAGACGAGCTGCAAAACATTGTTTCTTCACACGCAGCTCGTCCAGTGTTCGTCCTCGGGGACTTTAATGCTCACGCATCTGCGTGGCACTCCCCGAGGACGGACCATAGGGGTCACTTGGTGTTGGACTGGGTGGCTGGCCTGGGTCTCCGGTTATTAAACCGGGGCTCGGCCAGCACGTGCGTGCGGTTCCAGGGCGAAAGCATCTTCGATCTTTCTTTCGCCAATGCCCTGGCCGCGCGTCGTGTGTCAGGGTGGAGGGTCGACGACGTGGAGACTCTCTCTGATCACAAGTACATACGCATAGTGACCCATTGTGTTGCTGGACGAGGTCGGTATCGTTCAGCGTCGCCTCGTCCGGCACCTGTTTCGTGTAGGACCCGCCCTGGCCGAGTGCCAGTTCGGCTTCCGGGAGGGACGGTCGACCATAGACGCGATCACATGCGTCAAGTCCCTCTCAGACTCGGCTACGTCCAGGGGGGCAGTTGCTTTGGCAGTATCATTAGATATCAAGAATGGTGGTCGGTGAGTACCTCCGGGACAGGGCCATCGTTTACAGTGGCCGCGATGGGTTTGTCAGGCGTGAGATAAGCCGTGGAGTACCCCAGGGGTCCGTCTTGGGCCCGTTATTGTGGAACCTGGGGTACGACGCGGCTCTGCGGGTCTCCCTGCCGGCCGGCGTACACTTGACGTGTTACGCCGACCACACGATGGTCTTAGCCACCGGCAGGGACTTGGGGAGGACCATCCGCCGAGCGGAGGTCGCTGTTGCGGACATCGCCTCGCGGATTCGGAGCATGGGGTTGGAGTTGTCCTCTCAGAAGACGGAAATAGTCTGTTTCCGTCGTCGTAAAAGGGGTACTCCGGCTCCATGTCTGGTGAGGAGCGGGTCGTCCGACGTCCAGGTGGCCCAGGATATTAAATATCTTGGTGTCTACCTGGACGGCTCCTGGAGTTTCGTCCCGCACTTCGCTAGTCTGGCCGTCAGGTTGGGCAAACTCATGACTCATTTGAGTCGCATCATGCCCAACCTTGGCGGTCCGGACGAGCGGGTGCGCCGCCTCTATTGTGATGTTTTGAAGAGTGTGGCACTGTACGGTGCCCCTGTATGGGCCGACGCATTGTTGGCGAGATGGAGTAGTCGCACTGTCCTTCGACGGGAGTGGAAACGCGCGGTCACACGCGTCGTAAGGGGGTAGCGTACGGTGTCCTATGAGGCGGCCACCACCCTGGCGGGTTTACCACCCTTGGAGTACCTGGCGCTCGAAGGCGCCTACGTTTACGGGCCTATCTCCAGGCCCGGCGGTCCACCATGTTAAAGTGGCGAGACGATTTGTCTCGTCACAGCGACCATTGGACCGTCGGGGCGATCCTGCCCATACTATATAGATTGGTAGGCCGTAGCAACGGACGGCTGACTTTCCGAGCCACACAGGTGCTGACCGGCCATGGTTGTTTCGGTCAGTATTTGCGCCGAATCGGACGCGAGGCGACCGCGCGGTACCACCATTGTGGCGCCGCGGAGGACTCGGCGCGGCACACTCTTCAGGAGTATCCAGCCTGGGAGATACCCCGTCGGGTGTTAGCGGCGGAGGTGGGTCCGTTCCTCTCGTTGCCGAGCATCCTTTCGGGTATGCTTGGTCGCGGGAGCGTCTGGCATGTCATGATCTCCTTTTGCGAGGAGGTTATGGTAGACGTTTGCCCCGTTCCGCCTCACGGGGAGGGGGGAGGCTTCCACCTTCGGGTAGAAGTCACTCCTAAGAACCCTTCGGGGGGCGGGACTTCGCCACCTTCGCTACGCCTGCAGGCCACAATGGTGGCCGTTACGCCTCAGGGGCCACGACTCGGCATTTGTCGGGTCGTGGTATCGGGTTTGACGCACCCGGGGCACCCACTCACTCCGGGCCAAGCCTGGCCGGAGGCGTCGACGACGCCCGTGCGGGGTGGACCATTTGATCGTGCCCCACGTCTTTGCACGGGCGTCGTCCGGGAGGCGCAGTCGGTACGATTGGGGGATCGTACCGATTATTGCACGTGTTCCCCGGGGCGGGAGCGGTGGCTGCGTGACCCAGCCATCGCTCATTACCTCGGACGGGGCAGTGTGTCTCGTCAACCACAATCCCCTCCGGGAAGGAGGTCCTCCCAGTCACCATGGAGGACCCCGGCAACTGGGGGAACTGTGGATGAACACGTCCGGTCCCCTCCCAGCAGCAGCGAGGGAGGTCACCGTGGGGTTTTAGGCGGTAAGAGTCCGGCATACCCCCGGAGTTCCCCAGCTCCGGGGGATCCATGAGGATTTCCTCACGTTAAAAAAAAAGAAAAGGGTTGGAATACATCATGCAACGCCATATCGTATTTTCATTTCAACTGTTCCAACTAGTTAAGTAGATTGTACTGATCTGTGCACCGCATTACGCTTGTTTGCTTCCACACATCAGAATAATGTTAATCGTATTCTTCCCTGCAAGGGATAGCGTTTCTAGATGTCTAGGTTTCGAGGAAATAGAGTTATAATATTTCATTCAACGCGATGTCGGGAATCTCATTAATGTTTCATGATAAATTGTAATACTTAATGCAACGCGTTAGTATTATCTGCTTCTACACTTCAAACGAATATGAATCCAGCACTTCCTTGCAATGGGATAGCGTTTCTGGGTGTATGCATGTCGAAGCATTAGAGTTCTAATGCTACTTTCAACGCGATGTCACATCTCATTTCGATGATTCATGATAAGATGTAATAATCATGGCAACGCGTTATGATTATCATCTTCTACACTTTCAAAGAATGTGATTCCTACTCTTACTTGCCTAGGGATGGCGTAGTATGTAGTGCAGTATTCACATTCTTCCGAAGTTTAAAAGCAGATACATATGAGGCATAGTATTGTATGTGTGGCGGCACTCGCCACTAGAGGGACAGCACCGTTTACACTTTCCTGAAAGTACCCGATGACCCATCCTTTCCAATATATAGAAGTTCTGAACTGTCCCTAATATCCCAGCGTCTAAGGCAGGGCCTGCTAGGTAGCCTTACTGATGAGTCCACTAGCAGGCCCAGGACGAAACGTTCTTCCCCTCTCTTTTCCTTCCTTCTTTCTTCCTCCATCTTTACAGCACAGCAAACCGAAGCAGCGCAGCCGCTTTAAATGTACGTCTTATCATTAAACATTGAAAAGTGATGCGACATTGCGTTGAATGAAATGTTAAAACTCTGTTGCTTCGTAACGCAGACATTTAGGAACGCTATCCCTTTGCAAAGAAGAGTGGGATTCATATCCTTTTGAAGTGTAGATGCTGATTAACGTATAGCGTTGCATTGAATATTACACCTTAACACGAAACATTAAAATGAGATGCGACATCGCGGTAAGTGAAGTATTGAAACACTGTTGCTTCGATACGTAGACATCTACAAACGATATCACTTGAAGCGTAAAAGTAAATAAATATAACGCGTTGCATTAATTATCACATCTTCTCATGCGACAATGAAATGCGATGCTACAACGCTTTGAATGAAGTATTGGTACCCTATTGCTTCGACATGTAGACATCGAGAAAAGCTATCCCTTTGCAGGGAAGTATACAAACCACATTCTTTTGAATTGTAGAAGCAAATAAGCATATTGAGATGTATAGAGCATTAAAATCTACTTACATATTTCGAACTGTTAAAATGAAATGCGATGTCGCGATGCATGTGGCATTAGAAATCTATTGCTTCGGTACACAGATATCTAGAAGCGCTATCCCGTTCCAAGTCATTTTAGGATTCAAAAACGTTTGAAGCTTATAAGGAGATAATCGTAACGCGTTGCATTATGTTGCAAGTATGTTGTAAGATTGTATGCAACGCAATTATAGTTATATAACTATATTACTGGGCTCCATATTACAATGTATGCAATTTCAACATATAGATGTTACTCTATAGCGCTTCCAAGTGCCAGATTGTCAATGTAATTGACTTTCAGAGTGCTATGCAACGCGATGGAAATTCTTAGTTCTTAGTACAACTAGTAATTATTCTAAGTATAAACTAAGTTACCATGAGGAAATAATAATTAGATTACGAATTTGTAACTAGTAACCACATTGAGGCAGCGAGAGGACTTTATGGCGCGACTTGGAAGAGAGAACTTGCTGGAGTGAGAACCCGGAATCGAATCACACCTCCCAAGATGCGTTAACGACCTCCTCGACAACTTGGAATAAAAGACGCCCGAGTGGGATCTCGGCGTCGTGTGATGGGATTAGCGGCGTGTGCCGCTGAGGCGGTCGCGTTCTCGGGCGTCGCGGTGCATCAACTCATCGCAACGTAAGAAAACAGAATATAATATGGACTTAGAAATTGTGGCTTAAAAGTAAATTGTGTGGTATTCGTGTCAGTACAATATTGTGTTGTGTAGAATTTATATACTAGGATTTTGAAATACGAACTTAGAATGTAGGAGATATTTACATAGTTCTAAAAATAGTATTTTGTGGATGGAATACCGGGCAACGAGATGTCGAAGTGTCCTCGGTATAGCGAGAGCTGTCGGCATTGGCTCCTGTAGGGATTGGTCTTGCTGGGACGTCCCTGGATTGAGCGAGGCAGCGGGAGAGACGGCGAGCACCTCTGCAAGTGCGAGTGAGACAGTGGATGCAAACCTTAGTGAGAAAGAGATGGTGGATCTCTCTGTGTTTGTGAACGAGGTGCCGACTGTAGTCCTTGATGTAAGCGAGTCAGCGAGTTGCGGCTGCGAGTTGCCTGTAGTGTAGGAGCGTGGGGCTGGTGGTGGGTTGGGAGGATGGTAAGCGGCACGCCTGACGTCATACCTTCCCCTTTAGAGAAAGAATTTTGCCCATTGCAAAATTTCTGGCCTGGTGTCGGCTCGGTGTGGATTGCTGCTTGTCTCTTTTGTGGTGGAAGAGTCTGATCCTTCGTGATGTTTCTCTGGTCTCTCGGATGATGTGGATGCTGTGGATGCTGCAGATACTGCAGATACTGCGGATGCTACGGCTGCACTATGTGTGGTTGCACTTTATTTCTTCGTTGTTATTTGTTATTTCCCCACTAATTCTATTGCTTTTAGTTTTTTTAAGATTTTCAACTTTTTTGTTTGCACTTTTCACTTATTCCTACATTCACATTCACTTACATTCGTGCATTCATCGCTTGCAGGTGTTTACAAAGTTTTAATTTGTTCGTATGCACAGTTTTGTGCCTTCCCTTAACAGTGATTTTGACATTATTGTTGGCTAGAATTTCCAAGTTTTTGCACAGCCCTGTATACTGCGATTGGAATTTGTGACTTAAGTTGACTTAAGTGTTCGAGGAGCAAATGAACCCATTAGCTTACTAGAAAACTTTTCACATTTTGTTTTTTGTTATAATAGTACTTGACGCGTGTTTTTACACCATCTAGATTCGTTATTGCGATTTCCTGCGAGATGCGTATTCTGTCGTTTAATTCGCCTAAATATCCGGCATAGGATTCGTTCTGAGACGTGTCTTTGAATGGAATAGCAGAAGGAGTTCTCGCTACTTTTCCGAGAACTAACTCGTACATTGTATAATGTGTTTCCTCATGAGTGCTGGTATTGTAAGTAAACATCGCGTATGGCAGTCATTTCTCCCAATTATTTCGGTATCCCATAAACTATTTCAGGTACTCGGCTAATACTGTTGCTCTGTACTGTTATATTCTAAATCTGGTTGCGGTAATTTTCATTGAGGAATTTAAAAAATTGGACCCTTGGTCAGTTCATATTCCTTTAGGGCATCCGAATTAATATATTCCTGTATTTGTTTGAGGTGGGGGATGGCGGTCCCATAACCTCCATTGATATCATTTGGGACGCTGTTCCTGGAGTGTCGTTAAGTGTTAATGTTTGGCAAATTTTGACTCGAGCTAGTTTCAACTTCTGGCACTGATAGCAATTACTTATATATTATTGTATCTCTTACTTCATATCTGGCAGATAGAATATCCCCCGGATTCTGCTATAAGTTTTATCAACACTTTTACGTCCCGCTAAAGGCGTATTGTGATTTTCGTGAATTATGTCCATTCGAAGTTGGTTCCAAGGGACTTGACCGAGACTTTGGCAGACTGTAATCTGTGCGTTTGATCCGAGAAAAAGATCTTTGAGTTTTCTTCTGATTTGAGACAATGATATTGTGCTTACCGCAGTTTGTGCGATGATGAAGGTTTCTAATTGTAGTTCGCCGGTGATGCCGTATAGAGATTGTAATGATTCTAAGAGAATTTGGCTGTCGATTTGTTCTTTTTTGGTGATCGGTAAGTGGTAAAGAAATTTGAAAATAGTTCCCATAAGGATTTACTTTAGTTCTTTATAGATTTATATTTTCTTTGTGTTGAAAAGATCTTCCTGAGTTTTGCAAATCGCTTGCGCCCGTGTTATATAAGCGACTTCCTTGTATAATAATTACTACGACGTTGTCGTGCCGCACAGATAAAGAGTGTCTCGTCGTTTTGTAGGGAGGGCGTTGTCGGTCTGTGCGTAGGTTGTCGTCTAGCGATAAGTTGATTGGTGATGTTTTCGATAACGTAGGAGACAGATTTTCTGTTGGTAAATGAGGTTGATCCATATTATTCGTTGAGGATGCTGGTGTTGGATGCGGCGGAGGTGGAGGTTTGGAAGATTTTAGAATTGGAATGTCGAAGATATTTTCGTCAGAGTTGCTGGAATAGAAAATAGGATTTACGCTGACCGGATTGCGTGACAAAGCGTCGGCATTCATATTGACCTTTCCTGGCTTGTACACTATATAGTACTCGTACTCTGCCAATTACAGCCAACAAACGAGTATGCTAGACGGATCTTTTACAGAATTCATCCAGATCAACAGCCAGTGGTCTGTGACGAGCATGAAAGATCTCCCGTAAATGTACTGTCCGAAATAATGGACAACGTAAATGATTGCTAAGCACTCCTTTTCGATCGTTGAAAAATTTCTTTCCGCGTTATTTAGCAAACGAGAAGCATACGCGATCGGGAGGTCCCTACCAACTGGGCCCTAACTGAGAACGACGCCGATGGCGTCGGTGGATGCGTCAGACGTGATTATAAAGGTTTCATGAAATCCGAATATTGAAGTATGAGTGCTTCGCAGAGCATGTCTTCAATGTTACAAATGCGGTTTCATGACCGTTTCGCTATATGAATTTTGAGGATGGGACGCGGTTCCAAATGAATTTTGGGTACCGTAATCGCGATTTCCGTGTCTGTTTCATTAATTATGCGAGCTATCGCGTGACCATTTCGAACTTCGACAATCGCGTTACCTAAGTACACTTTCTTCGAGATCTACATTCGGAGGATAATTCCATCATCGACGCCTGAATTAATTATTTGGACGCGTATTCCCGAATGTGTCTGCGGAGGAAGCGTTATTTTCCCTAAGACGACTTCTCGCCGTGCAAACGGAATTCTGTTTCCATGCCAAAGTATATACTTGTTTCGGAGAGAGATATCTGTATCAGCACAAAACCCGGAACCTAGGATCCCTGCGGTTTTGATTGGAAAATCTGCCCCTACATGTACTCTAGGATTCAAAGCCTTCTGTTTGATTACGTTGATCTCGACCCCAGTGTCAATCATCATCACCACGGGTTGAATTAACGCACTCGACTCCATAATAACTGTGGGGCACTAGTTTTCCTGGTAATATTTAGTGCTGCTCTTCTATCGCTATTTCCGAATCGTTTCTCGACAGGGCGGAAATTCAGCGATCGGGGTCGGCCTCGCGTATCGTCTCGTGGTGGAACTGAAGGCTGTTAGCGTTCCTCGAATACGGAAGCCAACTATTATTTGCAGCATTATTAATAAACTGTCTCTTCTGGCACCCATCAACCGTATGTCCCGGATATCTACAGTATCTGCATACTATTTCCTATCGGTCGAGTGGCCCGTACTGACCGCGCAATGGTCCCGTTAAAGGAGTCCGTTCCTGTCGGACGTTCCTAGCGGTATCGTTCCGAGGGTAAGTACACTCGCGGGTGGTATAGCCACGGCAATTGCATTTAGCGCAAGCCTGTTCCTGTCGGCGTTCGGAGCGGAAATTTTATACGCGGAGAAGCGAAGCATTGAGCCTTTCTTCGTCAAGTTCATATCGCCTATATAATTCTCTGTGTGCGGGAGTGCGTCTCTGTACGAATCATAAATACGCGTACACATTGAAAGGCGAATTTCTGGAATGAGTTCGTGAGAGAGAGGCGGCGATTCGCTTTGTGTGTGCGAGCGAGGTGACGACCGTAGCCCTTGATGTAAGCGAACCAGCGAATTGCGGCTGCGAATTGCCTGTAGCCAAGGTTAAGGCGCCTGAGGCTGATGGTGGATTGAGAGGATGGCACGCGGTACACCTGACGTCACATTAAGCATCGCATTATACATATCAGCTCCTATGTTTCAAAAGAATATGAATCCTAAGAGTTCCTTGCAAGGGGATTTCGCTTCATAGTGTCTGCAGTTTAAAGCAATAGAGTTCTACTGCTTTATGAGTCGCGAAGTCGCATATCATTTCAACGATTCAAAGTAAGTAGGTTCTAATGTTGTATGCATAACACTATGCATATCTGCTCCGCCGCTTCAAAATTGTGTGAATCCTACAGTTGCTTAAAAAGGAACTGCGTTTCATGTTGTCCGCGCTTCAAAGCAATAGATTTCTAATGCTTTACGCATTCCATTTCAGCGCTTTAAAGTAAGTAGGCTTTAATGTTCTGTGTACGGCATTGTGCTTATCTGCTTCTACTCGTCAATGGAATGTGGTTACGACAGCTCCATGCAACAGAATGTCGCTTCATAGTTTCTGCGTGTCAAAGCATTAGTGTTTCAATGCTCCATGGAATACGATAGCGTATCTAGTTTCAAAGATTCACAGTTAGTTAGATGTAATCTTCTATGCATAGAATTATGCTGATCTGCTTCTACATTTGACGATAATGTGAATACTATAGTTTCTCATAGCGAGATGGAGCTTTATAGTGTCTGCGTATCAAAGTAATTGAGCTCTACTATTCCATACAATGCGATGGCGCATCTCATATCAACGTTCAAAAGCAAGTAAATTATAATATTCAATGCATAGCATTATCCTTATCTGCTACTGCACTGCCAAAGAATGTGAATTCCACAATTCTTTGCAAGGAAATTGCGCTTCATAGTGTGCACATGTCAAGGCAATAAAGTTCTGTGGCTACCTGCAATTCGTTGACGCATCTCCTTTTAACGTTTCAATGCATGTTACGTTCTATGCATTGCACTATGCTTATCTGCTTCTGCACTTCAAAGTGATGTGAATTCTAGCGATGCAGTTCCTTGCAACGGGATGGCTTCTCAGTTGAATGTTACAATGTAAGTGAGTTGCAAGCTTCTGTATAAACAACTATGCTTACTTGGTTCTACACAACAATTGCATGCAATTTCTACAGATATATTTACCTCTATGAAACTTCAAAGTGTCAACATGCCAAAGTAATTGACATTGAAATTTCCATGTAAGGCGATCGCGCTTCACAATTCTACATTTCAAAGTAAGTAAGTTATAAGGTTCTATACAGTGCAGTTATGCTTATATGGTGCTACATTACAAGGTATGTATTTTTTACATACCGATATACCGATTCATGTAACTGTACCGGTCTTCTAAGTGTTAACTTGCCATAGTAATTGACTTCCGAATGTCCATGGAACGCAATGGCGCTTTTCAGTTCAACGTTTCGAAGCAAGTACGTTGTAAGTTTCCATGACACGCAATTATGCTTACTAAATTTTCAACATTCCAATGTAGGCAATTTCTACAGATCCAAGTAACTGTATAGCTCTTCTAACTTTGAACTTCTGAAAGTAGTTAACTTCTGAAGGTTCATGGCGCTACTCTGTTCTACATTCAAAGGTAAGTAAGTTGTAAGGTTCTATACAACGCAATTATGCTTACTAGTTCCTGCATTACTATGTATGTTATTTCTACAGTTCCATGTTACTGTATATAACTTCATAGTGTCTACTTGTCAATGTAATAGAGTTCCAAAGGTCCATGCAACGCGATGGTATTTCTCCATTCTACAATTCAAAGTTCTACAATTAAAAGTATCTGTTGAAATCACACTTCATGATGTTCAAAATAAATATTTCAAATTAGTATTTATATTTATTCTTATCATATCTTTTAGATGATTGCCAATGTTTTATCTTCACTAAATACTCCATAACGGAGTATTCTGTAATGTTCTATGCATAGCACTACGCTCATCTGCATCTACATGTCTAAAGAATGTGAATTCTACAGTTCCATGCAACGAGATGGTGCTTCATAGTGTCAGTGTGTCAAGACAGTAGATCTCTAATGCTCCATGCAATGCGATCGCACATCTCACTCCAACGTATCAAGGAATGTAAGCTGTAATCTTCTACGCACATCATTAAGCTTAACATATTGGCCGCCGGTGACCTACGAGACGTGTAAAGCCTGAGCGCCGGCAACGTATCGGCAACTTAAATCCCAAATCCCCGCCGGCCACATTCGTTTTTCTCTGATCACTGAGTAGCCAAAAAAAATATTTAAAACATTATATATTTTCGTCAAATAGAACATTTTGTTTGCATATTCATCATATACAATTTAACGGTAATTAGAAAAATAAGCAAAATCGAAATTTTTAATTCATATTTATATAAAAAATACAGTTTCTTATTTCATTGTGGATTATTAAATACATATAACATAAACAGAAAAAAAGTTTTAAAATTTAACGCAAGTGTGGTATTTCTCGAAACATTGTCCAAGGTGTTAAGGTACTAAGCACTCAGCACACATTAAGTTATTTACGCTTCTGTTTTTACCAGCAAAGCAAACTTTACACGGACGTCGTACGTATCGGTTTTCTACCCCGATCTAAGAATCCTGGTAACTTTATGTTTCTTCATATCATCTGAAAGTCTCAGGGGGCTATCAAATATAGGTGTGCGAGGTGTACAGAAATACTTAAACTATTAGAAGCAGTGGTACTAGAAGTATCAGTTAGTAAATCTTGTATATTTGCGAATTCCTCGATCCAAGAACGTCCAACAATATGTAGAAACTGTTTATATTTTATAATGTTGTCATTCAATTCAAGATATAATCTAAATGCAATAAACAATGCGCAATTTAAAAGAAACAAGACTGTCTTCTTTGTCCAGTTCACCGTTTTTCTCGTTGTGGAATAGTATGACAAATGCTGATCTGCCAAATCTACACACATCATATATTTATTATATTCTATGACGGAATAAGGTTTTGTAATTTTTTGCTTAGTTTTCCAGTGTATTTTATTCGTTTTCACTAATTCTCCCGAATGTATCATCGAAACCACGTGTAGGACATTCTGTTTCGGCTTCCACGCCTGTACTTGAACTTCACCCTTTCTTTTACATCTATATTCCCCAGCTTTCAATCTGAGATGCAGTAAAGACTCAGGAACACTCCTACTTGCTCTAATTGTACCACAAACTCGTGTACCGTTTGTCATGAGCAATTCTGCAGTTTTAATTCTATTATAATAGTTTTCCATGTATAAGTGGCGTCCCAAACATATATTTTTATCATGTAATGACATAATTGTCTGGCAAAATAGGTTGTACTTTATTATTTTGTATGTTTTTATAGACAATTTTCCACACCATCGAATAATGGATTCATCAAGCGAAAATTCTTTTCTAGACGTGTATACAGATTTAAATTTATCTAATAAATAGCTCAGAATGGGCAGAATCTTAGCAAGCTTATTAGAACCGGTTATTGATTAATTATTTGAAAAATGCCACGTCCTCCAAATCTGGGCATAGTGGAGGACGATGGTGTTCTCGTGTAAAATTCGGAGCACCAGTAATCATCTTTTACATCTTTCTTTACCTGGCCCATCATTATACCAAAAATTTTTATCATCTCGGCTGGAGTAATATCATGCCACTTTGATATTTCTCTCCTCTCACTCATCTTGTCCTTATTTTACTAGTAATACATCTTGGATTCATTGATCATTAATTGAAACAAATCATTGCCAATAAACAATTCGACGATTTCTTTTACGCTTTACTTATCAGTAGGAAAAACATTTGGACCGGGCTCACCTGTAAAATCTGATATGGTAGGAATTTTATCGACATCTGACCATACTTCACTGTAACTACGCAATTCTGTGAACATTTCACGATCACTGCAATCATTGGAATTGCTCTTGAATGCTGTGGTGGAATGGCTCTTCATCCTGATCTTTGACCCACATCACTATCGGTGTTCTCGACTTTTATACCAGAATCTTCTGAATGTACCGAATAATCCGATAGAGAGTCAGCAATATATTCATCAATAATATCACCCATATTATGTGGGTAAATAGTTACAAAATAATGAATCTTGTTATACTGGTAAACTAAATGCGTAAGCATACGAAACAGAAAATGACTGTGGAATGCAAAGTTCCAAAATAATTATTACTTTGATTGCTTCTAAACGATCGCATAAGTTTTATGTTTTGAGCATAAAAAATGAAGATCGACATTACCATGGCAAGTAAATACAAATCGATGTGCAAGACACTCAAACCAGCAAAAAAATCATACATTATAGTAGAATCAACGTTCAAGCATCAGACTCAGAAAGTCACGTTTTCGAGGGGGCCGGCGCTCAAATGACACACTCAGAAACTTGTGTTTTCGCGTGGGCAGCTGCCAATGTGTTAACAGCGTCAGCTCTTCAAAAGAATATGAATTCTATAGTTCCATGCGAAGGGATGGAGCTTCATGGTGTTTGCGCGTCAAAGCAGAAGAGTACTAATGCTCTGTGCAATGCGATAAGCGCATCGCATTTCATCGTTTTGACGTAAGTCAGCGGTCTTCTTCTATGCATAGCATTAAGCTTACCTGCTACTAAATATCAAGAGAAAGTAAATGATAGAGTTCTTTGCAACTGAATTGCGCTTCACATTGTCTGCTTGTCAAAACAGTAGAGTTCTTATGTTCCATGCAATGCAGTGGCGCACTTCATTCCTACGTTTGAAAGTAAGAAAGCTGTAATCTTCCATGTATAACATTACGCTTGTCCGCCTCAACATTAATAAAGAATGTGAATTTTATACTTCCATGCAAAAGGATGGCACTTCACAATGACTGAGTGTCAAAACAGCAGACTTATAATGGTCCGTGCTATGCGATGGCACATCTCATTCCAACGTTTCAAAGTAAGTAGACTGTAATAATCTAAGCATAGCATTTTGCTTATCTGCTGTAGTTCTTCACAAAAAAGTGAATTCTACACTTCCATGCAACGGGATGGCGCTTCATAATGCCTGCGTGTAAAAGCAATAGATTTCTACTGCTCCATGCAATGCAATGTCGCATCTCATTTTAACGTTTCAAAGTAAGTAACCTATAATCTTCAATCCCTGGCATTATGCTTATCAGCTCCTACGTATCTAAAGAATGTGAACTCTATAGTTCTATGCAACGAGATGGCGTTTCATAGAGTATGTATGTCAAAGCAATAGAGTTCCAATGCTCTTTGCAATGCGATGGCGCATTTCATTTCAAAGTTTCTGAGTAAGTAATTTGTAATTTTCTATGTATAGCATTATGCTTATTTGCATCTACACTTTGAAATTCTGTTCTCTTCTATACACCAACTCACCTGGAAGCCTATGACAGAACACGAACTGAACATTTTTATTGGTGTCCTGCGTATATTGGTTGTAGCGCCACTACCTGAAATTAGATTATATAGGCCTCAAAAAGATATGTATACAAACGCGCATATAAAAAACGCGATTAAGCGCGATCGGTTTATATCGATACTTAGATATTTACATTTAGCCGATATTTTCACGGCCAGGACTGAGGACCGTTTGTATAAACTTAGAAATATTGTTAACGAAATTTTTTACACTTTCAAAGTTACTGTTAAGCCCTGTGAAAATATTGTAATCTACGAAACCATAGTTCCATGGCGTGGACGCCCCAGTTTTTGCCAATATATCCCAGGAAAGCGACATAAATATGGTATAAAACTTTGTAAACTGTGCCTTCCGGAAGGCTACACCCATAACATTCTTATTTACGCCGAAAAAATGCAACCAGAATAGTGAAAGCACATGCGCGTGCTGTAGTTATGACGTTGGAAGTTGAATTATTATTTGAAAGCCGCGTATTATACGTAGATAATTTTGATAATAGTGTCCCATTGGCCGAGGAACTTCTGCAAAAAGGAACATTTATTTGTGGTACTGTAAAAATTAATAAAAAATTTCTCCCGCTGCAGGCCAAACGGAAACAGCAACGGGGTGACTTTATATGAGTTTTCAAAATCGGAGCGGGGTTAAATTTTTAAAGTGGATGGATAAGAGGCCGATATGTATGCTAGCCACTTCTTGATGCCACAAATGTGTTCAGGGTAGTAATAATAGAATAAAACCGGACATAGTGTTCTTTTATAACAATGCTAAGAAGGGGTTTGACCACCCGACATAGTGTCTTCTTATCATAGTCGATTACGCAGAACAGTAAAGTGGTATAGAAAAATAGATGTCGAATTAGTATGTGGGACTGATTTCGTTAATTCCAATTATATACATAGAAAATGGAGTACCAAAGGTATGAAAATATTAAACTTCCGCGAAAAAATTATTGATTATTTCTTCAGTACAGTGAATCGCCACAGAGAACAAACGTCATCTGAAACTGAAGCAGTGCCCAAGAAACATGAACATTTTCTGCTGTCGTTCTAAGAATGCGTAAAAAAAAAAAACGAGACAGCGATATAAAGAATGTTATAAACGTATGTCTAGAATAAATGTTAGGTAGTATGCCGCGAATAAGACGATAAAAGTAAAAACTTATTGTAACCGATGTAAGGGTCAACCGGAACTCTACCCAACATGATTTGAAAAATTACATAAAAAATTAAATAATTACGTTAGGTTTATAATACTGAATTGTTATATTTTAAAGATTGAATGTCTGTTTATAATGTTGAAAATTAAAAAATAAACCTATTTTCTGAAATGCAAGTGCGACCCATCGTGATGCACGCCGGACCACAATATAGACGCGTGTGACCCACCGCTGCTGCAAGCCGCCCCAAAAAACAAACGCAAGTAACCCACCGCTGATGCACACCGCCCCACGGAACAGACACGTGTGTTACACCTGTTGATGCACGCCGGCGTCAATGTGCTACACGTAGAAATTGGATGTGCCATCGGATCGCGTTGAGCAGTAGATCTTCTTGCTTTGACAAGCAGATAATAAGAAACCCCATCCCGGTGCAAGGAACAGTCGAATTTGCAATCTTTTGAAGTGTAGAAGTAGGTAAGGATAATGCGAAACATAGAACATTACAACATTCTTGCTTTCAAACATGAGATAGTCCATCGCGCAGCAACAGCATTAGAACCCTATTGCTTTTACACGTAGGCATTATGAAACGCTGTCCCGATGCATATATCTGTAGAATTCATATTCTTTTGAAGTGTAGATGAAGATAAGCATAATGCTATGCATGGAAGATTACAGCTCACTTACTTTGAAACGTTAAAATGAGAAGTGCTATCGCATTGCGTGGAGTAGTAAAATCTACGGCTTTGACACGCAGATACTATGAATCGCCACCCCGCAACATGGAACTGTAAAATTTACATTCATTTGAGGAGTAGAGGCAGATAAGTATAGTGCTAAGCATAGAGTATTACAGCTTACTTACTTTGAAACGTTGAGATGAAACGATGAGATTGAAACGTTGAATGCCATCGCATTGCATGGAGCACTAGAACTCCATTGCTTTGTCTGGCAAACACTATGAAGCGCCATACCGCTGCATGGAACTGTAGAATTAACAATCTTCTGAAAGGTAGAAGCATATATGCATAATGATATATATATATAGAATATTAGAGCTTACTTAGTTTGAAAAGTTGAAATGAGGTGCGGTATCACATTGCATGAAGAATTCTAACCCTATTGCTTTAACAGACAGACACTACGGCGCGCCATGCCGTTGCATGGAATTATATAATTCACATTCTATTGAAAACCTCCAGCAGATAAACATAATGCTATAGATGATTACAGCTTCTTTGCTTTGAAACGTTGAAATGAAATGCGCTATCGCGGTCTATGATGTTTAAGAACTGTAATGCTTTGGCTCGCAGACACTATGAAACGCGATCGCTTTGCATGAAATATTCGTAATGTAATTCTTCTGAAGAGGAGTAACAAACAAGCTTAATGCATTGTATAGGGCATTACTACTTACTTGCTTTGAAACTTTGGAATGAAATGTGTCATCGCGATACATGAAGCATTAGAACTCTATTGAATCCATACTTATGAATCCTATGAATCCTACAGTTGCATGCAATGTTATGGTGTTTCATAGTGTCTGCGTCCCAATGCATGAGAGTTCTAGTGCTTTATGCAACGCAACAGCCCATCTCTTTTCAACGATTCAAGGTAAGTTATTTGTAATGTTCTGTGCTTTGTATTATGCTTATCTGCTTCTGCTTTTGAAAACAATCTGAGTTCTACAAATTCATGCAACGCGATAGCGCTTCTAAGTGTAACGTTGGGCGTAGCGCCTGCCATCCATTCCACACATGAGCCGTCTCGCGCCTCCAGCATCAACCCTTGGCCTCAGGCAACTTGCCGCGCTCGCCTGCAGAACCGGCCTGCACACGCTCACACGCAACAAATACCTCTGTGTCACTCGAACCGACCAGTATCCATGGCTCGTTCACACCAGGCATCGATGTTTCACTCTCACCGACGGGCACTACTGTCTCAATCGTACTAATGAGTATATCTGCCTCGCTCGCACCAAAGGCGAGCACCATTGTCTACCTCGCACGGGGGATTGCATCCTGCTGAAAGGCGCAGCCACAACCCATCACCTCAATGGGAACCCTTCCAATTCAGGAAGCCAACTTTACCTCAACCTGTATTCTAGTTTTAAGCCTCTTACATATATATATATATATATATATATATATATATATATATATATATATATATATATATATATATATATATATATATATATATATATATATATACTAAATCCTGACTCATGTATTGCTACATATAAGAATTCATAAATCCAAGTTACACACGTTACGAATGCAAGACACGAACAACATACGTAATTGTAAGATCATGCTATACTACTTCATTATACTATTTCATATGTTAAACGCGAAAGATGCGCCGCTATCGAGACGCGTGTCCCTATTCGCATGCTCTTCGCAACGATCGATTTATTTGCATCGGCCCAATTCCCTTTCTTTCCATCGATGCTTGCAAATCTCTCGGCGTTATTCTTGTAATTCGTACATTGGAAGATATGTAGTACGTATTGATGGTCCGACGCTGAAAATATCTCAAACACTTCTACTTTAAGCAACATAGCGCATATGCAAGCTCCTATCAACATTATGTCTATTTTTTATTTGTTTCGGTTCTTAAAGTATGTATGGTCTTCTTTCGGATTCGTCGCGATTAGATCGTTTCTTAGAGCCATTTTGATGATCTTTTCCTCTCTATGGTTGCTCTTCTTATTGCCCCAGATTACCGATTTTTCGTTCAGGTCACCTGCGATTACTATTCTGTTTGCTTTCTCTCCCTTTCCTATGTTAACTTCAATATCGTTTATATACTCTTCGATTTCTTTCCGTTCCTGTTCAGCGAGAAGTAGCAGCTTATAACTTTTGTTCCTTCGAGCATTGCATGGACGATTCCTGTCGAGGAGTATGTGGTACCATGTGTGAAACATTTTTCGATTAACGCCGGTTATCAGGTATTCTTCTATCTTACGTGCTTCCGATATTATTACCACGTCTGTCTCTTGAATCATTCGCATTTGCTGCATGATATCTTGCGCGATTCTGCATTTGTTCAGACCGATTTGTAGAACTTTCAATTCCATATTTGCTTCTCGTTCCTTACTATTAACGCCTTTATGTAGGCCGGACAATTAAATCTCCGGTAACGTGTTTGATGTACGGATTCCTTCTTCCTGCTTCGCTGCAGATGATACATTTTGGTTTAATCGCGATGCAACCGATCATCGTATAAATCTGGGATCCGCATCTTCTGCAGGTTCCCTTATTATATTTGACTTGTTCGCAATTTCTGCCGATATGTCCCAGTCTATGGCATTTGAAGCATTTCTCTATTCTCAGTAGTACTTTGCAGAGACATGGTGTTAATGCTATTATAAGTCGTTTGACCTTCTCCAGCTCTTTACTGTATTCCTGTCCAAATTCAACTAACGCGACTCGGTTGCCTCTTCACGTTTGTTTTAACAACTTGTCCTTTATACCGCTATCCTTTCCTTCGATTATTTTCAGTGTTCGCTTTATGTACTCCTTCATTCTTCTCTGGTCGCCTAACGGGTATATGTCCCTTCGTTGGAGCATTATACTCGCATTTGTATTTTATACTTCGAAAACTTTTTTCAGAGTTTCTTTTATCGCTTTTACTTTGTTCTCTATGCCTGTTTTTTTGTTAAATTCTAAGATTATATCTCCCGCTCTCGATTTCCCTGCGTCATCTTTTCGTATTTCTGTCGTTTTTTCTGCTTCTCCTCATCTCACTGCCTGTCCTCGAATGCTTCCTGCTCCTTTAATTGCTTCATTTTTCTGTACCGTTCGCCACTAGTTCCATCAAGTGTTCGATGTCAGATTTTTTTATGTGCCTGATCATTTCCATTAACGTTTTCTAATATGCCATTAGCTTCGCCGTATCCACGCTCATAATATCTATCATTACGTCTGATGTGCGGCTGCCTATTCTTCTATTTGAAAGTGTAAACGTTATTCTTATCGGTAGCTTTTCCATTATCCTGCTCTTTCTTTTTGGTTCCCTTGCTTCGGCTCTTGATGCTTCTCCTTTCGTGTCTCTGCTTCCTTCCAAAGCTTTCTTTTTCTCCTTTATATACGCTTTTTGTATTCTTTTCTATTTCCTTATTCTTTAACCTTCTGCCAGGATCCGATGGGGCTGATTCCGAATCAGTGCACATCTGGATTCCGAGCCAGTAGCACATCTCAGCAGCATATGCAAGCAGCCTCACTCACGCCGACGTTGGGTGCAGCAGTCCCTCCGTCATCCTTCTGTCTGCCCTGATGCGGGCGAAGAACTCCTATGGCCACACGACTCGTGACCAGCATCTATCTTATACTCCAATCGATTCGTTTTCCATTAAGATTGCCGCGATCAGTGACATTGATTCGTTCAATCTAAATCAATATTTTCTTTCCAAGTTTCTTGATTTTTTTACTTTCTCTCACAATATCGCCTATTTCGTTGTACCTTGCCCTTACGGCATGGTACATAATCTGTTGTTTGATATTTCTAGGATTTCCTCTCAATAAATGCAATGTTTACACAGATTCTCTTTTCCCTTCTCTTTAGTTACGTTGGTGTTATTTTATGCTCCCTACACTCCACATTTCCTTCCTGCACCATCCCGGAAACGGCGTTATGCGATTACTTCAGAATGGCGCCCCGGTCTTGCTACCCTGAGATCGAGTGTTCTCCCTTGCATTCGTTGATTTATATATGTCATATATAATCAATATATGTTATATATGTCATGTATTTTCCGAACTACGTTTATTTAGGTGTATATGCCATACAATTTCCATACGATTTTTTAGTAAAGTTTCATTCTTTTCCGACTGTTCGTTTTCATTTAGCCGAAGGCGCTCTTAGATTCGATACGGAGTCATTACATTACGTTACATTACATTACGGGAATGAACGTTCAATAGGAGCGGATTTCTGCTACATAAAACGCGATATCGCATTTCATATCAACAGCTCGAAGTATGAAAGTAGAATTTAATACTCTATACATCACATTATGCTTATCTGCTTCTACGCTTCAATAGAATGTAATTCCTACACTTCCTTGCAAAGGGATTGCGTGATCAGATATCTAATTTTCGAAGCAATAGAGTTCTATTGCCTCATACAACGCGATGTCGCACCTCATTTCAATGCTCCATGATGATGAAACGTTCAATGCAAAGCGTTACTTTCATCTCGTCTATACGTCAAAAGAAAATAAATCCCACACTTGCTTGCTACGCGATAGCGTTACTAGAAGTCTACGTATCAAAGCAATAGAGTTCTAATTCTCCATAAAATGCGATATCGCATCTCATTTTGAGTCTCATGATGAGATGTAATATCAATGCAACGCATTATGTATATCGCGTCAAGAGTTCAAAAGAATGTAAATTCCACACTTTCTTGCAACGGAATAGCGTTTCTAGATGTCTACACACCGAAGCAATAGAGTTCTAATGCTTTATAAATCGCGACATCGCATCTCATTTCTGTTTCATAATAAGATGTAATATTGAATGCAACGCGTTATGTATATCACGTCAACACTTTATTGGAATATAAATCCCAAACGTCCTTGCTACACAATGGCGTTTCTAAATGTCTACGCGTCGAAACAGTAGGGTTGTTATTCTTCATAAGACGCAATATTGCATCTCATATCTATGTTTCATGATAAGATGTAATATTCAATGCAACGCGTTATTTTTATCTCGACTACACTTCAAAAGAAGGTAAGTCCCACACTTCCTTGCTACAGAATAGCGTTTCTAGGTGTCTACGTATCGAAGTAATAGAGTTCTATTGCTTCATAGAACGCGATAGCGCATCTCATTTCCATGATTCATGATAAGATGTAACATTCAATGCTACCTGATATTTTTATCTCGTCTACACGTCAAGATGATGTAAATCCCACACTTCCTTGCTACGGAATATCGTTTCTAAAGAGCAACGTATTGAAGCAATAGAGTTTTATAGCTTCATAAAACGAGATATCGCATCTCATTTCTATGTTTCAAACTAAGATGTAGTATTCAACGCGACGCGGTATTTCTATCTCGTCTACACGTCGAAAGGCTGTAAATCCCACACTTCCATGCTACGGAGCGGCGTTTCTAGATGTCTGCGCATCGAAGCAATAGAGTTCTTATTCTACATAAAACGCGATATCACATCTCACTTCTATGTCTCGTGATAAGATGTAACATTCAATGCAACGCGTTATTTCTATCTCGTCTACACGTCAAAAGAATGTAAATGCCACACTTCCTTGCTACGGGATTGCGATTCTAAATGTCTACGTATCCAACCAATAGAGTTCTAATGCTTCATAAAACGCGATATCGAATTTCATATCAACAGTTCAATGAATTCTACAGTTCCATGCAACAGGGAGGGTCTACAAAATGACTACGTGTCAAAGCATTGGATAGCAAAGATTTTAATGCTCTATGCAATGCAATGGCACATCTCATTTCAGCATTTCAATGTAAGTAAAATGGAATCCTCTGTGCATAGCACCATGCTTATCTGATATCATACTTCATTAGAATGTGTAGTCCACAGTTCCATGCAACAGGATTGCGCTTTAATGAGTCTGTGTGTCAATGCAAGAGAGTTCCAATGCTGCATGCAATGCAATGGCACAACCACTTTCAGCGTTTCATAGTAAGTAAGTTGTATTCTTCTATGCGTACCATTATGCCTGTGTGATTCTGCATTTCAAAACAATGTGGATTCTACTTATGCATGCAACGCGATGAGGGTTTATATTTTGTGTGTGTCAAGGCAATGCAGTTTTATTGCAACATGCAATGCGATTGCACATTTTACTTCAACGTTTCAAATTAAGAGTGCTGTAATCTTCTATTCATAGCAATATGCTTATCTGCTTCTACATTTGCAAAGATTGTGAAATCTGCAGTTCCATGCAAAGGGTTAGCGCTTTGCAGTATCTACGTCACAGAGCAATAACGTCCTCTCTCCCGTTGCAATGAGATGCGCCATCGCATTGCATGGTGCATTGTAACTTTATTGCTCTGAAACGTAGACACTATGAAGGGCCATTTCATTCCAGGGAACTGTAGCATTCCCATTATTCCGAAGTGTAGAGGCAGGTAAGCATAATGCGATGCATAGAACATTACATCATACTTGCTTTGAAGCGTGAAACTGAGAAGCTCCATCTTGTTGCACAGAATATTTTTTCAGTCACTCAGATGCGACATCCCTTTTCGTGGAACTTTAGGAATTAATTTGAAACATAGGACTGTGAAACTGCATCGCATTGCCTAGAGATTTAGAAAGTGTTTACTGTGAAACGTAGAAATGAAAAGCGCCACCATGTTGCATAGAACTTTGCATCTTACGTACTGTGAATCGTATATACTGATAGGAACCATCACTTTACATAAATATATAGAACACACATAGCTTTAGACGTTGAATTGAGAATTTTAGAACTTCCTTTGAAACGTTAGTAGTGAGGAGCCCCATCGGATTTCATAGAACTTCAGAACTTACTTGCTATGACTTGTAGTCAGATAAGAGCACTCGCGTAGCTTAGATCTTTAGAACTTGCTTACTTCAACAAAGATTTCTATTGGCTTCGTCCGTTCTTTTAGAAGAGCATTTGATAAACCACTTACTTTTCACGTTTGCAGTATTTTTAAATGTATGCGAGGTGTAATCGTTAAAGTTTTAATATGATTACTTAGTGTTGATTATTATTTAGTAACTGGGTTATAAACGTGTCTGCATAAGATTTAATTCATATGTTTATAAGCCTGAAATTTATGCAGTTATTTATTAAACACTTATTGCTCAAACGACAAAGATTCTGAGCACTTCAAAATGGTTGACTTGCATCAATTTCCTTAAAAATTAAATACTGTCCAACTGCTTGCATTAAAAACTGTAATTAAAGTTGTCAAAATATTTTACCTTATAGATGAATTCTGGAATTGAAATTGAATGTTCGATTTTTCTAACTCCTGTTTAGAACATCTTTCTATTGGAATGTTCAAGTATTTTTCATATTCGTAATTATTGATAATGTGTTGCTTAGTTCTCTAATTTAATATTTAGAATTTCCTGAGAAATATTTTTTATCGTAATGAACTATATAATTGCAATTATAATTCTTTACGGAATAATAATAACAGAGAGGTATGTACCCATTCTTGTAGTTTTGTAAAGAGTATTTAATCTTACTATATAAAATGGAACATTAAGATTTGTTTACAATATAATGCAATTTAATTACCTCTTGATTTAAGTTCACAATGACAATCCCCCATATTTCAACAATTTTGTGAGCTGTCCTGGGGAATCCGCAGCTCAGTACTTATAAAATGGACGACAAACGAACAACCTAACCAAACGTACTCAAATCGATTTTTCAATACTAATATTATCATGTTTAACTTATCCTGCAAACTATTAAAATGCCCATCGAACAGTGTTTATTCACTTGCTTCCACCACTGTTTACAATACGTATTTTTAATTTACTATCAAAACTGTAAGTATTATCGTCTTCTTTATTTTTTGTAACCTTCAATGGCTTTATGTTACAGGTCGTTGAACTCATTTTAAAATGCTCTATCGTATTACGGAAGAATGAACATACCAATTCATTTTAAAAAATGAAGGTAACCATCAAATGTCCAACATATCTCCATTTACAAGTAAACTATTTTCATCAACGGATGGGCGCTTTGTTCTGTGCAATTTTATATCAACAAAAATTTCTATGAAACTTATAGCTTCAAGGATATCTGAGGTGCTAATTATTATTATCCCACGCTGCATATTGTTATGGATGTGTCCAACAAGGCAACGATGAACAAAGTTAGATTTAATATTACGATGTTTAATATATTCCTTATAATGTATTTGTTTTTCTCTAATTTAGCCATAAACAGTGTTCGCGTTGTCAGCAGATAAATATATTTGCTTTAGAATTACAAGAGCTGACAATATCGAAAGTAGAATATTTCTTTACTCCGCAGACCGAATCACTGGAAATGTTAACTAAAGTGCGTGCCTTTGAAAACAGTCAGATGCAAATTACGATACAACATTTCGAAGAAATGGTACGTGTCACTCTTCTTTAGTTTTCGTTTTTTTTAATCAAAGGAAATTTAATTGAAGTATCCGCAAAATTTAAGGACAAAAAAGTTATTATAATCTTATGTAACATATATGATGGTGATAAACGATAAGTATATGGACCTGAGAATAGAAAGTAGTGAGCAGAAAAAGAAACTGATAGAACTGCAAAGTAGATCGATATATCTCACAAATGATGCTTCTACGTCCATAAAATCTGTTGAATAAAGAACTATTGCAAATACCAGGTATAATCAATATTACTTCTGCTCAGAAGCTATAACAGAATTGGACCGAAATGGATATAAAACAGGAATTTATATATTCAAAGAGAAAAAATGTATTACTTACAAATTACTTATGTTCGCAGAGATCTCACTAATTCAGGTTTCTTATCTTGCAGAACTAATCATTCATTTAACATGGGAAGGGGTCGAGGGATAATAAAATATTCTCATATTTCATAACCTCGTTCGATACGTCAATTGGATCATGTAAAACATCGGACACTAATTGCATCTACACCTTCAGACCTTAAATATATAATTACAACATATTTAATACCGTTTTAATAACATTTTCCTATTATTTATATCTATGCCTAATAGATATATATTAATCGAATAAGTTGCTTTACCAAAGAATAAGAGAATCTGAGGATTATAAATCTGAGCATTACATAACAAACGTGCATTACATATATAATGTTACATGTAAAAAGAGATGAAGACCAAAAAGATCGTACATATGTTGAATCCACAATGCGGTCACAGAGATACAGAAACGGCAAAAATTCCAGGCAATAATTAACAAAATTCAAAAAGGGGGAGGGGTGAAAATCCATCTCCTTGACGATGATAAGAAACAAGTCTGCCACGTGCACTACAATATCTCAAACAGCCAGCGGTTGGCACGCCAATGACAACGGATAGAAAGAATTACGTGGCAGAATAGTAAGTGAATAGTACGAGAAACATATTTATTTGTTAGATGTTTATAAATTCAAATTTAAAAGTCCAAGTCGCATTTAATATACTATTGTTTAACAAGGTGATTTAATGTTGATTCAAATAGGCGTGGAGAACTAGCTGGTACTTCTGTCAATGTAATTTCATTTCTGCTGGATATAGTAAAAACACATTTGCAATTTAAGCAAGGTTTCACTAGATCTGGCGGATTTTCCAAATTTTAGAATGGGATGATGGCAGTAGTAGTTGGTTCAGCGCCAGGCGATAAACATATACAACAAGCAAAGTAACGTAAACGGATTTAAGATGTTCAACATTATATAAATGAAACTATTACACTTTTATAATCCATGTACCGTTTCTGTTCTTTGTAATTTACACAGAGTCATAAGAATGTAACATAATGTAAAGAAGTTTGGAAACAAAGAAAGCAGGCCTCAATCTCAGATAAAGGAACCTTGGATTTGTTGTGTATTGTGGTTATCGGCGTGCTGATCACCGCTAATTTTCAACTTTTCCATTACAGCTTTGTCGATGCAAGTTTTAATTCTCCGAAAGATATATAATATTATGTTAATAGTAAAATTATTTTGCATTTATAATTAATTTGAACGTAAAAAATATATATTTTTATTAGAGAGCATTGCAGAAAATTTGAAGAATCCATTATTAATGTTTGTACCTAGTGGTTGACTAGGTTCTCCTCTCCCTGCCGCACCTTTTTACCATTTTTAAAATCCAAAAACCGTGTACCAGCTTTGTTACTATTAAAACTTACGAAATTTACGTCTCGTAAATTTTTGCAAAAGTGATGTTAAATTAACTCTTGAATTATGGTTGCTTGGGCAATTAATCAGACTGATCTATGATGTACTGTAATGTACGAGGACTAATAAATTTTTTTTAACATAATGAACAATATAGTATTTCAGCGTACAGTTTTGTTAACAAACTCGCTGGTTAAATTAGTTTGGATGACAATTAATATTTGCATGATCTTTTGCTTTGATTTATTTGTACAATTTGTTCCATCTTTTCAATTGTCGTTTATAATCGTTTATAATTATCCAAATCTATATGTTCCAAATTCTCCTCTAGGAAGGAATCAGGCAACAATTTATCTTATCAATAATATTTATATTCTGTAAAATAAATTGATTTGTTTACTAAAATATAAATTATACATTCATATATTAATTGTAAACCTATAGTTAATTATTCACACTTGGATTACACGCATAACGGATAAAATCAAACATTAATTCAGTTTTTTAATATTGCCTCATCGATTAAAGACTGATTAGTAACAGATTTATTGTCTTTGCAAAATAAAAGCGTACATTGCATCACCCATTATTTCCAGCTTCCCATTATAATTTTGTGATTCTGAACCAAGTAACATCCCTGTCACAGCCATATATATACCTGAAACAATGCGTGCGTAAGGCAATCTTAAATTGAGAGAATTATTTTTCTTAACAATGAATTTAGAAATATATATAATTTACTGTTGTCTTTGACAAGACTGCATTCACAGCAATACCATCATTTTCATATTTATCGGCCCTTCCAAGAGCACACATTAACATTCCAAACTTGGATATTATATAATCGACACGAGTTTGAAACTATATTCGTTTAATTTTTATACTTAGTGGTGGGCTGATATTTATTATATGAGGATTTGTGCCTTTCTTTGAATATGGTAAGCATACCTTGGACCTGAAAATAAGTACAGTGTCATATTAGTGAAATTTATTTCTACAACTAAAACAGAACTTTTATACTTACGCTAGAAATGTTCCTCTAGAATTGATATTAGTCACGGGATCATAATTTTTCATACCTATGGATTCTATGCCTGGTTAACGTAATAGTACTACCATTATAAACCCTTTCAGCACTGAGTTGTGTGGCAAGTGGTTTTGTGAGAACCCATATGTGGCGTTCGTTGTTGTTAGCCCGGTGGAGTCATCTCTGTGAAAACTGTTCGCAATTCTGTTTCAGCAGTGATCGAAGAGATGAGGAAACGAGTCAATACATGCCTACGGATAGGTGTTCCCAATAAGAATAACTTATAACTTACCGATAGATGGTGCTGCTGGCAGTCGGTTACTCACAATCGACCGACGGTTGGTGCTGCTTGTGCAATAATCCATAAATTATCGACGACTAGTGTTACCAACATCCGACAGCGTATGCTTTCACATACAGCTGATGCAACTAATAGTAGGTAGCTCAAGACTTATGAACGACTGGTGTTGCCTGTGGTCGGTAACTCACGATATATCGACAGTAGATGATGCCTGCGGTCGATAACTCATGATATAACGACGGCTGGTATTGCCAATAGTCGGTAATTTAAGAACTATCGACGGATAGCATTGCCAGGTATCGATAATCCATCTCTTACTTGACTTAATTTAGTCTAACATCCTCTAAACTTAATTTAAACCAAGCTAACCCCAGTTACACCTAATCTGACTTAACTTTCCTTCACTCAAATCTAACCCAACCTAACGCAACCTAACTTTATCTCTTCTAAACAAAAACTAATCAAGCCTACGCTTCCGTAAACCATTTTTTTAACGTGGGGAAATCCTCATGGATCGGTCGGAGCTGGGAAATTCCGGGTGTATGCCGGACTCTTACCGGCTAAAACCACGCGGTGACCGTCCTCGGCGCTGCTGGGAGGAAACCGGGAACTATGCACGAATACGTCCGTTCCCCCCCACGGACGGTAGGGCCCACTATAGTGACTTAGAATACCCCACTCCCGGAGGGGAGTGTGGTCGTCGGCACACATTCGACCGTCAGAGGAATGAGTGGTGGCTGGGTCACACAACCATTACTCCCGTCCCGCGGAACGCGTGCCATGGTCGATACATTTCCCCAAACGTACCGACCGCGCTCACCGGACAACACCCGTGCATATACGCGAGGTACGACCGCCAAAGGTAATCCACTCCACACGGGTGTCGTCGATGCTTCGGGCCAGGCGTGATCTGGACGGACTGGGAGCCCCGGGTGCTTCAGACCCGACAAACGCCAAGTCGTGGTCTCTGGAGCGTAATTGCCACCATCATGGCTCGCAGGTGCGGCAGAGAAGGCGAAGTGCTATCCTCCGAAGGGTTCTAAGGAGTGACTTCCACCCTAAGGTGGATGGGTCTAAGATGCCGACCTCGTAGGCGACGCAGAATAGGCCGAGATTGTTTGCTAACACGCTCGGCGGCCTCCTTCGCGACCATGACTCCCTGGCAAGAGTAGACCATGGCCTGCCAGACACTCTCGAGACCAAGCATTCCAAATAGGATGCTCGGCAACGAGAGGTTCGGATCCACCTCTGTCGCTAATGCCCAACACGCCCCCCCCCCCCCCCCATGCAGGACACTCCGGGAGAGTATGCCGGGCTCGCGTTCGATTCGGCAACAGGTACCGACCGAAACATCTATGGTCAGTCAGCACCTGTGTGTATCGAAATGTAAGCCGTCCGGTGCTGCGACCTATCCGTCTATCTAAGACGGGCAGGATCGCCACGACGGTCCAGTGTTCGCTGCAACGGGACAGCTCGTCCCGCCACCTTGACATAATGGACCGCCGGGCCTGGAGTCTAAGCTCGTCCCGACTTGACATTTCCCCTGGCGGGCTGGAGATTTGACCAAGACGAAGACGCCAATGAAGGAAGGTAGAAGTCCCGCCAGGGAGGTGGCCGCCTCAAAGGACACCATACGGTACCCCCTAATGAACGTATGACCGCACGTCTTCACTCACTTCGGAAAAGCGTGATGCTTTTTGGACTTGCCATCAGTGCGTCGGCCAATACAGGGGCACCGTGTAGTGCCACGCTTTTTATAACGCCACAATAGAGGCGGCGAAGCCGCTTGGACATGATGCGACTCAAATGAGTCGTGAGTTTGCCCAACCTGACGGGCAGACGAACGAAATGTGGGACGAAGCTCAAAGAGTTGTCCAGGTAGACACCTAGATATTTGATGTCCCTGGCTACCTAGACGTAGGACGACCTGACCCTCAGCAGACACGGGGACGGAGCGCCCCTCCTACAAAGGCGAAAACTGACGATTTTCATCTTTTGAGGAGACAACTCCAACCCCAAGCCCCGAATCCGCGAGGTGATGGCCGCAAGAGCAATCTCCGCTCGACGAATGGTTCTCTCCAAGTCAAAGTAGGAGGCCCAAAATGGACCTCTAGGGTACTCCACGGTTTATTTTGCGCCTAACAGGTCCATTGCAGCCACCGTAAACGATGGCCCTGTCCTGAGGTAATCTCCGACTACCATCCGCAGGTAAAGAGTCACTTCGTGACTTTCGAGTGCCCCGCTGATGGCCGCCCACGAGAGAGTGTTGAAGGCATTCTGCAGGTCCAGTGAAACTGCCAGAGCAACCCCACCCCCCCTCCCCCACCCGGTGGACGTGGCCGAATTTGAGAGGGACTTGATGCGCGAGGTCGCGTGAATGGTCGAATGTCCCTTTCGGATGCAAAACTGGCACTCGGCCAGGTCGGGTCCATCCCGAGACAGGAACTGGACGAGGCGACGCTGAACAATTCGCTCAAAGAGATTACTGACCTCGTCCAACAACACGATAGACCTGTAAGCGGAAGGTGTGGAATTGTCTTTGTCTGGAGGCAGACTGTAAACAGCCTGCACAGACGGGAACCGAGGACACAGTGTGCCAAGACTCAGGCGCGTCAGGAAATGCCGTCAGGGCCAAGGGGCGGTGTTTCGCTCCCCATGCGTCTGACCGTGCCGGCTAGCTCCTCCCCGGACACCTCCAACTCCTGTGACCATATAACGTGGACGTTGGATTGAGTTGGTGCCAACACCTCCCTAGACGGGAACAAAGTGCCGGCAACCCGCTCCAGGAGTGAAGGGTCTATCGTCTTCGTGATTGAAGGCGCCCATGGTTGTAACTTGTGCATTACAAGTTTATAGGGACGTCCACATCGATCCTCACGGAGCTTGGAGAGGAGTCCGTCTCAAGCCTGAGTCATGGCACTCCTGATGGCCAGCTGCAGCTGCTTTGTGTGCTCACGATAGTCAGCGTACAGCTGTGCCGTTCTCGCCGCGTTGTTGTTACGTCGACGCCTCGCCCTGGTGTACTAGCGCCGAGCGGCACCACAATAAGTGTGGAGCCACTGTATGTTGCCTTTCCACCAGTACACCGGGCGGCGGGGCGGATTGGCTCGGACACGTGGCATCGCCACGTCGCAGACGGATGTCATTACGTCCGAGAAACATGAAACCGTCGACAGCCATGAAACCGTGGACGCGTGCAACAGGCGCGACCGGCCATATCCGCCACGAGACCGACTGGGCGATCACTACGGAGTCGTCCAAGTCACCAGCCCAGGATGGGCGCTGGAGAACTGGGTACGGTTCCGCGACTATCACCAACTCAACCATTCCACTGCAAAGACCCAGAAACATTAGATCCTGTGAAAATCGGTCCGGTGATGGCATGGTTGAGGTTGGTCTGGATGATTTGAACGCAGGGAGGCGGGAACGTTATGCCGTGTACATCGCATTCCCCTGACCAGCATCATCCACGAGAGCGGGTGTAGTTGCCCGCTCATCCTCGTTTGCAGTGTCCATCCGACGGCCGGAACATTCCACTGTGGTGGGTGATGCTGATGCACCACACCCTTGATGGAAACTGGTGACTCGTTTCTTGTTTCCCCCTGTCAACCCTCCATTCTACTGCACAGCCGGCGACGGCTGTGCCCCCTTGCTGTTACGGCAGGTGTTAGGTGGGAAACAAGACCTGCCCCCCGTTCGATGGTTTGCGGGCCGTCCTGCCTCCTTGCAGTCGAAGCACAACGTCGCGGCCGCGGAACAAAGGCCCGCTTGGTGGCCGGTCTCATCGCACCTGTGACACAGGTGCGACCGGTCCACCTGTGCAGTGCACCGCTGCTGGACGTGCCCAAGAACCCAGCAGCAGTAACACTGCTCCATACGGTCTTTCAATGTTACTACACGGACATCACACCACCCCAACCGGATGCTGCCGGCATTAGCCTTGGCCACTTCAATTGAGGTGACCAAACTTCTTGTTTGGCATGGATACCGTGACGCCGCCGCCGGCCAGAGACTCGCGCAACTTTTCAGCCAAGGCAATTGCCTTAGCCTCTTTCTCTAGCTTGGCAATTTCAAGAAGGAACCCACTGGTCCGTGCCTTCCTGGGGCGGACACTTTTCACCCCAACATCGGTCATCTTCACCCTCTGTCTGGCATCAGTCATAACGTCCCTATACGTGAACTTGCTGCCAAGCTGGAGGGTCAGTGCTACCGCCGCTGTACGCGGCAGCCGACTCAACTTCGGCCTATCTTCCGCCTTCTTTTTTTGTGGGCCTTCGGCGGTGGAGCAGGGGCCGATTGGGCCTTCTTGGCCGCCCTTGCGGCCTTTGTTCTGGGCATCTGGACCCATGTACCCTCCTTTGCAATACTAGATGAAGTTGATGGGGCTCATGCCGCTGCAGCCAAGCACTTCATTTCCTGGCGCGCCATCGCCAGCCGTCTTGTGCCCCAGATGGGTCACTTTTGACTTCAAAAGATGATGGGGAAGTGCTCGGCTGCTTGGCTTTCAAGGGCATGGCGTCCCTCTTCTTTGCAGGATGGATCTCTCTAAGGATCTTCTCCATTTTGGTGTTGATCTGGTCCGCTCCCGAATTGAGTAGTGCGGATGCACTTCCTTCAAGGGCAGGGCTGGTGATAGCCTTGCGTGGCTCGCGAGCTCCAGGTCGCGACAACAACATTATTGTTAGCGGGCCTGAAGATCGCCTGTCTAATGCATTGAGTCTGCCATGCAGGTGCTTACTTTCCGCCTGCAAGGCCTCTACCGGCGCCTTTAGCGCAGCAATGTTTTCATCCGACGATGGTGCAGCTGGGCGTTTCACCCTCTGTGCCAATTCGATGGTGGCAGCCCTCAAGCACCTGGCACCAGCCCTTAGATCCATCTGGATGATCCCCTTGAGGCTTATTCCTTGCCTCCAAACGGAAGTCCTCCATTTCCGACACACGCGATGTCAACTTTCCCGGTGTTGGCGAGATGCCTGTCTCATGGTGGATTTCCAGCGAGTGGGGACTCGCGTCTCGTGGTGGGACTAGCGGCACGTCGTTCGCGTTTAACTTATGAGATAGTATAATGAAGTAGTATAGCATGAACTTACAATTACGTGTGTTGTTCGTGTCTTGCATTCTTAACGTGTGTAACTTGAATTTATGAATTCTTATACGCAGCAATACATTAACCGGATATAGTATATATATGTATGTAAGATCCTTAAAAGTAGAGAACACGTTCTGGTAAAGTCGGCTCCCTGAATTGGAAGAGTCTCTATTGAGATGATAGGCTGCGACTGCGCCTTTTAGCAAGACGAAATCACCGGTGCGAGATAGACAACGCTGTTCGTCTTTGGTACGAGCGAGGTAGATATATTTGTTAGTGGGAGTGAAGCGTAGTGCTCGTCGGTGAGATTGAAACAGCGATGCTTGATATGAACGAGCCATGTATACTGGTCGGTTCGAGTGACACAGCGGTACTTGGTGCGTGTGAGCGCTTGCAGGAGTGCTCGCGTAAACGCTGCCGATTGCCGGTGCTGTAGGCGATCGCGGCAGGTTGGCTGTGTCTAGGGGTTGGTGATGGAAGTGCAAGAAGACTCATGTGTGGAATGGGTGGCAGGCGCTACGCACCACATTACACTTACAAGCGCTATCCCGTTACATGAATTTGTAGAACTCACATTCCTTACAAGAGCAGAAACAGATAAGTATAATGCAATGCGGGGAGTCGCCATCTTGGATCGGTCGGGGACAGTCACGAGTCGCGTCGCTCTGTAAAAATGTAGTGTTTCCGGTAAAAATATTGTCGGGAAATTAGAACAGAGTGTTACATAGTGTTTCTATAGTGATTGTGAACAACTAGTGATAATAATTTCAGTGATACAGTGTAAATGTGGACAGAAAAGTGAAAGTGAATGTGCAAACCTGGAGCGGGCGGTACCCACGCGCCGACGGACCCACGCCAACGGCCCGCAGCCTCGTCTCACGGAACCACCCCATGACCCAGGCATCATCCACACACCAAAATACGTGGAACGACGTCAGCTTCATTTTGGTGTAAGAAGAACGAAAAGCGGACAAGATAACAGCAAAGGTAAGTCCATTTTAGAAATATCTTAATCGATGGTGACAGGGCGTCTGCCATATTGGATGCCATCTTGGCCGCCGCCCTGGACATAAGCACGGAGCGGTGATTGTGCACGCCGTTAAGGAACGGCGACCCCACGTTCCGAGCTGGGAAACGATCGGCCAGGTTAGCGTATGGGACTCCCGATTAGTGGGTAGTGGTGAAATTTTGTGTATTAGTGGGCACTTAGTGCCCTGATTAAATATTCCCGGCATCCGAGACCCGGGCGGCTAGTGGGACCTCGAGTGATATGGATAGAACATCGAAAAATCGGAGGATCCATGTTCGAAAATCAAGAATTTAGAAATAGAGAGAAATTTAGAGGTCGAAAGTCCAGAATATATTTATTTTATTCTTATCCAAAGACTTCCTCGAAGGCAACATGCCGCTGACACTTGGGGAAAATCCCAGGTAACTGCGGCTATTTTTATGACCTGCGAAATAACTGGACCGGTAGTGGACGGTTCCGAAGCAGATATTTTCCAAGCTAATATTTTCGAATATTATGGAAGTAAATATTTTGTAAGTAAATATTCTCGACGGCCAAATCGTCCTGGTACGAAGTTAGATGTCGGGAAACTAGCGGTGATCTCTCGCCAGCTGGCCTAG
Organism: Xylocopa sonorina; assembly: GCF_050948175.1. NCBI lineage: Eukaryota > Metazoa > Arthropoda > Insecta > Hymenoptera > Apidae > Xylocopa > Xylocopa sonorina. The sequence continues at coordinate 1,820,707 of NW_027490095.1, forward strand.
TCGCTTTCCAAGGCACATCAGGCTTTCCTGGCTGAGGTTTTCGAAATAAAGGGGTCTCGAATGAGGCAAGCGGCCATGATACGTATCTTACAGGCGGTTAACCACGCAGCTGACCGTCGCAAGGGCCCCAATCGACCGGCTGAATATTTTCAAGTATTTTCGATAGATATTTCTTAATGTTTGACGGACAACCAGCGGATACCCAATTTCGAATACGAGACTCCGAATTCCGTCCACGAATGGCCCTCTCTATTTAAGACTCTTGATAATTCGCTCCGAAATACCATCGGAACGAGGAATCACCACGTGTAACCTCTGCTGCGCACACAGCAGGAACGAGGCACACAAAGCACACACATTAACACACGAACACAAACATCTATGTAAGGAGGCCCCTGCGTGTGCCTTGACACAAACAGAACCGCGGCTTCCACCGGTGACTCCTGCGAGCGTCTAGACATGGGCTGGACCGCGGCTTCCCACGGAGGCGCGGACGTGTGCATGGCCGGACCGCGAATTACTGGAGATAACGAGATTTGCGTAAGCCTAAACCGTGGCAGGGTCGACATCGCTATCTCCTCCGGGAATCCCCGGCGTGAGTCCTGACATGTGCTAGTCTACAACTTCCAGAAGAAGCTCTGGCGAGTGTCTAGATAAATGCTAGACCGCGGTCGCCGACAAGGCCCTCGCGTGAGTTCTGCCGAACAGAACCGCAGTCTCGAAACAAAGAAAAAACAAAAACATACGAGTCCCAAAAACCTAAGTAAAGCGTAAAGGGTCCCAGCTACCTGCCGAGCGTCGTAAAGGGTGCCGCAGGTAGACCATGGATACCCTAGTTCGACGTTGGGATTTGAAAATCGTCGGCGGACGACCTTACTAAACACTAAAACACCACACACGTATGTCCTCAGCAGCGCCCGCTGCAGAAAAGATGTACATCATACACACACACCGGAACATAAAAGTAAAAGCAGAAGCGGCTCTAGCGAGCGTCCCCTTGGCGTTTTATTCGGAAAATCGGACAACCGGAGACCGCGGACAGGGCAGAGAAGCGCCGGTGTGCGCTGATGGGGAGCAACGACCCCCCCCCCCCCCCACCCCCCCCCCCCACCCCCCGAAACGTAAGAAAGCACCTCGAGGCAGAGCGGTGTCCGACGCGCGCCTATGGGAATCGACGACCCCACCTTTACTCGAAGTACGAATAATTAACCCCCATACTCGAAAAAATCGTGATGGCCACATCCGGTTCTAAATATTCCGGAGGTAAAATAGCCCTCCATTCTGATCTCCGGGTGAGGGCAGGACTGGGTGAGGTCATCGTGGCGATGAATAAGTCAAGGCGGGCGAAAAATCTTCGGCCCGTGATCTCGTCCCCTGGCGTTGGCCCCATTGTCGAGCAGCATAGCCGACCGGTAACGCGCTCGATGACGGCCACCCTCAGGCCTCATCGCCATGCCTCGGCCGGGTGTGCTCCTGCGAACACGACTTTGGCGCGGCCTCAAGGTCACAGCCTTAGTGCTGTCCAAGTCTGCTTAACTAAATGCGACGAGGGAATCAGGTCGGATTCGGTATCTCCGGCTGAGTCCAAAGTAGGAAATCGCGAAATCGGAAACATAGACGTAAATATTAGCCCCGCGATACCCTCCGCAATCGCGACCCAACCCAAGCCCATCGCGACCGTACCGATGTCGACGCCGACGCCCGCGTCCGTAATTGCGTCCACGGGAATTAGAATTTTGCAGCTGAATATGCAGTATTCAGCTACGGTATCAGGAGGGGTGCGTCAGCTCATAGCTCAGAAGCGTTTAGACGTCCTGCTATTACAGGAACCATACGTTAGAACGCTGGGCTCGAGCCACACCGTAAGCGGTTTAGGAATCGGAACGAGGGTGGCGGCCGTCGGCTCACAATACCCGTGGGCGGCAGTCGCCGTTTGCAACCCTCGATTTGAAATGGTTTTTGTCTCGCATCTTAGCGCCCTGCACTGTGTTTGTGCGGAGGTGCTGACGCCCGGCTTCTTCGTATATGTCATGTCATGCTACTTCCAGTTTAGCGACGATATCGAGGGACACCTCAGGCACCTCGAAGTGGTGTTTCGTTCCCTGAGGGGAAAGAGGCTTTTAGTTTCGCTAGATGCCAACGCTCGGTCGTCACTCTGGGGGCCACAGAGCACAGACGATAGAGGTGCTCAATTCGAGGAGCTCATTCGAGCGGTCGGCACGGTAGTTGTGAACGACGTTGAACAGCCGCCTACCTACTGGTCGACCTGGGGTTCATCTTTTATCGACGTTACCCTGGCGTCGCCATCTATGCTAACTATAACACCATAGATATCGGGCTAAGAGTGCCGAGGGTCGAAGCGGCGGGACGGTGCAAAGCGAGCACTCGGTTCGACTCTCTCGGTGGGAATTTTTTTCCAAACTATCGCCAATATACGAATTTTAACTCTCGGTAGGAATTTTTTTTTCCAAACTATCGTCAATGTAGGAACTTTAACTCTCGGTGGGAATTTTTTTTATCAAACTATCGTCAATATACGAACTTTCACTCTCGGTGGGAATTTTTTTTTCCAAACTACCGTCAATGTACGAACTTTAACTCTTGGTGGGAATTTTTTCAAACTAACTCCCGGTCCGACATTTTTATTTTGCTGTCAATCTCGGGTGCAATTCTTTAGTAGCTAAACCTAAACCCGTATCGTCGGGTACTTGATTGTGAATAATGCGACTTGGACAACGGGCACGTTCTACTATCCGGTATAGGTTTGGCTATTAAAGAACGCGGCCGCCGTCCGGCGGCCGCCTATGTTTGAACATATTCTTCAGTTCTCTTTTTTAAGCGCGTTTATTCGCTTGATATTACGTCATCAAACGCCAAGTGTCCGGCGGCGGTATTATTTTATTTTCCAAGTTCCAGCGGCGTATTGCTTTGCGCCGAGTCATAAAAAAAGCCGCCGACGCTTGACGTTTAGTATTAATATTATTAAACATTAAGTGCCAGCGGCTTGTACTTTCTTTTGCTTTTCTTATTTTGTTCGTTTAACTCTCTCTCTTCCTCTTTCTTCGCGAGAGAGGCGAGTGGGGTCTCGTTTAGCTTACAAAACGAATCCCCAAGCATAGGGCTGAGTCTCAACAGATCGTAGCGTGGTAACTGCTCTACCGAGTACAACACCCCGCCAGGTACCTAAGTCGTCTACAAACGATTCCGAGTCTCAACGTCGAAATTGGTGTACCGATGATCGACCGTTAGAGCGCCGCGGCCGTCGTTCGGCGAAATCCCGACGACGGATCCAAAGACGCCCGTACGGCAAATTCGGGCTCGTGCGATGATCGACCGCGCGGACGCGACCGACCACCTAGTAGATTCACATTGTTTTGAGCCTTTCGACCCACTCGAGACTCCTAGAGATATCGTTGCCTCCTTTGACTAGAAAGGATACGGCCTTAGAGGCGTTCAGGCATAATCCCACGGATGGTAGCTTCGCACTACCGGCCGCTCGACCGAGTGCGTGAACCAAATGTCCGAACCTGCGGTTCCTCTCGTACTGAGCAGGATTACTATCGCAACGACTAGTCATCAGTAGGTTAGTAAAACTAACCTGTCTCACGACGGTCTAAACCCAGCTCACGTTCCCTGTTGGCGGGTGAACAATCCGACGCTTGGCGAATTCTGCTTCGCAATGATAGGAAGAGCCGACATCGAAGGATCAAAATGCGACGTCGCTATGAACGCTTGGCCGCTACAAGCCATTTATCCCTGTCGTAACTTTTCCGACACCTCTTGCTAAAAACTCTTCAAGCCAAAAGGATCGATAGGCCGTGACTTCGCAGTCTCTATGCGTACTGAACATCGAGATCAAGCCAGCTTTTGCCCTTTTATTCTACGCGAGGTTTCTGTCCCCGCTGAGCTGGCCTTAGGACACCTGCGTTATTCTTTGACACATGTACCGCTCCAGTCAAAGTCCCCGCCTGGCAGTGTCCTCGAATCGGATCACGCGGGAGTATAATCGGCGATCGGTCGTAGACCACACGCCACTTGTATACATTTGATTCAAGAATTCCGTGACAACCGGGTCGAAACACCGACGCGCGCACTCCGCCCAACCGAGTAAGTAAAGAAACGATGAAAGTAGTGATATTTCACCGGCGATGATACCATCTCCCACTTATGCTACACCTCTTATGTCTCCTTACAATGCCAAACTAGAGTCAAGCTCAACAGGGTCTTCTTTCCCCGTTAATTTTCCCAAGCCCGTTCCCTTGGCAGTGGTTTCGCTAGAAAGTAGATAGGGACAGATTACTTTAAATCTGGCCTCGGGATGGGGCTCAGGCATGCTACCTCGCCTCTTAGGGCATACGCGAAAGAATAACAAAGCCCATCCTAGCCGCCTAACGGACCTGCTGCATCGGTCCGGGGCTAGGAAAGTACGGCACCACTGTTATCGTCATTTGGGTATAAGAAATAGTACCCATCCGTTTAATCAAAACGTGGCTGCACACGGCGGCTCCCCATCGCCGCCTGTCGCTCTCTTTGAGGAAAGGACCATTTTAGTCTTGACTCATGGCCGGCGTAAAGACTTTAATCTACGAACAACATGGATAAGTGTTAAAGTCAATGTATGAGATTCCAACCGTCCCATTCATATTAGATAGAAGGGAGGGCAGGGCTGCTATGGGGCAGAACCTGTTTTGTATCCGGCAGGGTAGATACAATCCCTCCCCCGACCCGCACCAATATTGTTCTAATGCTTCATTAAACGCGATATAGCATCTCATTTCCATGTTTCATGATAAGATACAATATTCATTGCGAAGTGTTATGTTAGACCTCGTCTACACTTCAAAAGAATGTAAATGCTACACTTCCTTGCTAAGAAATAGAGATTCCAGATGTCTACGTTTCGAGGCAAGGCAGTTGTATTGCTTCTTAAAACGCGATATCGCATCTCAGTTCTATGCTTCATGATAGGATATAATATTCATTGCGAAGTGTTATGTATACCTCGTCTACACTTCGGAGACTGTAAATGCCACACATCGTTGCTAGGAAATGCGTTTCCAGATGTCTACGTATCGAAGCAATGGAGTTCTAATGCTTTTACAAACGCGATATCGCATCTCAGTTCTATGCTTCATGATAAAATATAATATTCATTGCGAAGTGTTATGTATACCTCGTCTACACTTCAAAAGAACTTCAAAAGAAGTGCCACACTTCCTTGCTAGGAAATAGCGTTTCCAGATGTCTACGTATCGAAGCAGTAGTATTGTAATGCTTCTTAAGAATTACAAGAATTACAATAATGAAATGGAAAGACAAGAGGGATGTTTTAGTTCTTTCGATTAAGCATTCTGACGAAATGAAATCTGTAATAACAAGAACAGGGGTATCCTGCAAACCAAAAATTATTATTGATTATAATAAAGGTAAAACAGCGATTGATTTGTCTTATCAAATGAGCGCTTACAGCAGTCCACTTAGAAGGTCACTAAAATGGTATAGAAAATTGGCATTCGACCTTCTTTTGAACATTGTCGTCGTTAATGCGTTACATATGTTCCAAAATGTAACAGGAAGAAAGATGTCAATTACAACATTCCGAAAACAATTGGTAAGTGCTCTCACACGACATTCACACGAGGAAACTCCAATTAGGGCCTATACCAGTAGACGAATTCACAAATTTTATAAGAAGGAAGGAAAGGCGCGTCAAGTACGAAAATATTGTGTTGAATGTTACAGCACAAGCACAAAAATGTTCGGACGCCAGTTAGCGAAGAGAATGACAAAGAAAATTACTATATACTATAATATGTGCAAATCACAACCACATCTTTGTTTTAAATGTTTTAATATACTTCATTAAATATTAGCATAAATTTTTTAATTGTTATTAATAATTTAACCCTTTACAATGCCGGTCTCATGCACCGATGTCGATCATACAAGAAGTTCGCTGTCAGTCCCTAAAATCCACGTTTTCCAAACGAAAAGTCGATTGTCAGTCCCTGGGGACTGACGCCACCTGAACGGAAAGTTCACCGTCAGTCCCTGGGGACTGACTTGGCACTCAATCTGAAACTGAAGCAGTGCCCAAGAAACATACATATTTTCTACGGTCGTTCCAACGATGCGCGAGAAAAACGAGATAACGATGTAAAGAATGTTATAGGCGTATGTCTAGAATAACTGGTAGCCAGTATGCCACGAATAAGACGATAAAAGTAAAAACCTGTTTTAACCGATGTAAGGGCCAACCGGAACTCTACCCAACATGTTTTAAAAAATTACATAAAAAAATTAAATAATTATGATAGGTTTATAATATTGATTTGTTATGTTTTAAATATTAATTATATAATTAATGTTAAATATTGATTATAATGTCCGTTTATAATGCTGAGAATCGAAGAATAAACCTACTTTGTACTATCTACTTTGTGAAATATAAGTTCGACCAATCGTGATGCACGCCGGGCCACGAAATAGAGGCGCGTGTAACTCACCGAAGATGGACACTGCTTCACGGAACAGACACGTGTAACCCACCTGTGATGCATGCCGGCGTTAACGTGCTAAGCGTACAAATCAGATATGCCATCGCATTGCATGGAGCACTAGAACCCTACTGCGTTTTGAAACGCAGACACTGTAGAGCTCCATCCCGTTGCAGGGTACTGTAGAATTCACATTCTCTTGAAGTTTACAAGCAGAGAAGCACAATGCTATGCATGGAGGAATGCAGTTTACTCAGATTGAAACGTTGGAATGAGATTCACCCCGGTACTGAATGGGGCATTAGAACTTCGTTGCTCTGACACGTAGACATTATGAAGCTCCTTCCTGTTGCGTGAAACTGTAGAACTTATATTCTTTTAGAGTAGAAGCAGACGGCATAATGCCATGCATAGTAAATTACAGCTTACTTACTTCTATACGTTGAAATGAGATGCGCTATCGCATGGTATAGAGCACTAAAACCCTACTTCCTTGACACGCAGGCACTATGCAGACGGACCCCGATAACATAATGCTATGCATATATGGTTACTGCTTACAAAGTTTGTAACGTTGAAATGAAATGGCCCATTGCATTGCATATAGCATTAGAGCTCTATTATTACGACACGTAGACAATTCGAAGCGCAATCCCGTTTCAAGAAACTGCAGAATTCACATATCTTTGAAGTGTAAAAGCTGACAAGCGTAATCCTATGCATAGAATGTTTCAGCTTACTTACTCGGAAACATTGATGTGAGATTTGCCACCGCATGTCATGGAGCATTAGGACCCTGCTGTACCAACAGGCAGACTGTACGAAGGGACATCTTGTTGTATGGACATGTAGAATTAACATTCTTTTGAAGTGTAGTGACAGGTAAGTATAAGGTAAGTATAACGGTATGCATAGAAGAATACAAATAACTCATTTTGACATGATGAAATGGGATGTGCCATTGCATTGCATGGAGCAACAGTGCTATACTGCTTTGGCGCTCAGACACTATGAAGCGCCATTCCGTTGTATGCAGCGTTGAATTGACATTCTTTTGAAGTGCCAAAGCTGATAAGCATAATACTATGCATATTCTATGCAGAAGAAGATGTAGAAGAATACAGCATACTTACTTTGAATCGTAAAATGAGTTGCGCAATCGCATCGGATGGAGCAATAGAACTCCATTGCTTTGAAACGCAGACACTATGAAGCGCCAGTCCGTTGTATGCAGCGTTGAATTCACATTCTTTTGAAGTGCCAAAGCTGATAAGCATAATACTATGCATAGAAGAATACAGCATACTTACTATGAATCGTAGAATGAGTTGCGCAATCGCATCGGATGGAGTAATAGAACTCCATTACTTTGAAACGCAGACACTATGAAGCGCCAGTCCGTTGCATGGATCTGTAGAATACACGTTCTTTAGTATTGAATTATTGGTAACAATAATAAATGAAAAGCTGCCCAGAGTTCTTTACAGTCTTTAGCATTATTCTTAAGGTTTGTAGGTACGTCTGTACGTTTTGAAGGCTCTACTAATTTTGCGGACTCTGCATAGGAAATTTAGGATCCTCCCCACCAAGAAAGAATTGACAACGCAAAGTCTGCACGTGTTATTCTTTCAGGCCTCTAGGTATAAACAGTCGGGAACCCTACTCGAACTGATAGAACTATTCTACAGTTTATATACTGAATTCTATTTCTTAATACAAGATTCACTTTTGTTCCGCCGTTGGCATGTGAAATAATGCAACACAGACAACCATAGAATCACATTCTTTTCAAATGTAGAAGAAGATAAGAATAATGCGATGCATAGAGGATTACAGCTTACTTACTATGAACCGTTGAAAAGAGATGAGCCATCGCTTTGCATGGTGCATAAGTACTCTATTGTCTCGACATGTAGACGCTACGAAGGGCAATCCGGTTGCATGGAGCTGTAGTATTTACATTCTTATGAAGTTTTAAAGCAGATAAGCATAGTGCTATGCATAAGAGATTACAGCATACTTACTTTGAAACGATAAAATGGGATATGCCATAGCGTTGCATGGAGAATTCTAGCTCTATTGCTTTAACAGACAGACACTACGGAGCGCCATGCCGTTGCATGGAATTATATAATTCACATTCTATTGAAAACCTCTAGCAGTTAAGCATAATGCTATGGATAGATGATTACAGATTCTTTGCTTTGAAACGTTGAAATGAGAGGGAACATCGCGCTGCATGAAGTATTAGAAATGTGTTGCTTGGACACGTAGAGATCTGGAAACAATATTCTGTTGCAAGCAAGTGTAGGATTCACATCCTTGTAAAGTCTAGATGTAGACAAATATAATATATTACATAGAATATTGCAATTTATCATGATTCATTGAAATGAGTTGCGACATCACGTTGAATGAAGCATTAGATCTCTATTTCATCGACACGTAGACATCCGGGTATGCTATCCCCTTGAAAGGAACTTTAGGATTCATATTCTTTTGGAGCGTGGCAGCAGATAAACGTTACGCGTTACATCGAACATTGCATCCTACCTACTTTGAAACGTTGAAATGGAATGCGCTATCACGATCTATGATGCGTGAGAACTGTAATGCTTTGACACGCAGACACTATGAAACGCGATCGCTTATATATATATTTTGTATAAATCGATCATTTATTTGCATCGCCTCAGTTCGCTTTCTTTCCATCGAGGCTTGCAAATCCCTCTTCGTTATTCTTGTAATTCGTACTCTGGAAGGTATGTAGTACGTATTGACAGTCCGACGCTGAAAATATCTCAAACTCTTGTGCTTTACGCAACTTAGCATATATGCAACCTCCTATTAACATTATGTCTATTTTTGATTTGATTCGGTTCCCAAAGTATGTATATTCTTCTTTCGTTTTCGTTTCTTAGAGTCATTTTGATGATCTTTTCCTCTCTATGGTTGTTCTCCTTACTACCCAAGATTACCGATTTTTCGATCAGGTCTCCTGCGATTATCATTCTGTTTGCTTTCTCTACCTTTTCTATGTTAACCTCAATTTCGTTTATATATTCATCGATTTCTTTCCGTTCCTGTTAGGCGAAAAGTAACAGCTTATAACTTTTGTTCCTTCGAGCATTGCATGAACGATTCCGGTCGAGGAGTACGTGGTGCCACATGTGGAACATTTTCGATAAACATCGGTTATCCATATCGGAGCGTTGCAAGACGAGAACGGTGACGTCAGTATTCTTACATTTTCTGCATGATTTCTTACACGACTCGGCATCTGTTCAGATCGATTTGTAGAACTTTCAATTCCATATTCGTTTCCTGTTCTTTTCTATCAACGCGTTTCTGTAGACCGGACAATTAAAGCTCCGGTAACGTGTCTGGTGTACGGATTCTTTCTTCCTGCCCCGCTGCAAATAATACATTTCGGTTTGTTCGCGACTCAATCAATCATCGTATGATTCTGGAATTCGCATCTTCTGTAGGTTTCCTTTTTATCCTTGACTTCCTTGCAATTTCTGCCGATATGTCCTAGTTTATTGCATATGAAGCATATATTTTCTTAACAGGTGGCACTCTTGCACAACTCGCAGGTAGCACTTAGCAGGGACAAGAGGTTAATGCTGTTCTGAGTCGTTTAACCTTCTCCAGCTTTTTGCTGTACTTCTGTTCACATTCAACTAATGCGACTTGGTTGCCTCTCCACGTTTGTTTTAACAACTTGACGTTTATATCGCTATCCTTTCCTTCGATTTGATTCAATGTTCGCCTTATATCCTCCTTTATTTCTTCTCTGGTAATCCAACAGGTATATGTCCCTTAGTTGGTGCATTATACTTGTACTCGTATATTTTACTTCAAATTCTTTCTCCAGCGTTCCTTTTATCTCCTTTATTTTGTTCTCTATACTTGTTTTCTTGTTAAATTCCAGGATTATATCTCCCGCTCTCGATTTTCTTCCGTCATCTTTTCATATTTCTGTTGTTTTTCCTGCTTTTCCTCATCTCGTTGCTTGTCCTCGATTGCTTTCTGCTGCTTTAATTGCTTAATTTTTCTCTGTAATGTTCGCCACTAGCTCGATCAAGTGTTCAATGTCAGTCCCTTTTTATATGCCTGATGTTTCCCTCTAACGTTTTCTAATATGTCATTGGCTTCGCCGTATCCTCACTCATAATATTTATCATTACGTCTGATGTGTGGCTGCCTATTCGTCTATTTAAAAGTGTAGGCGTTATTCTTATCGGTAGCTTTCCCAATATCCTGCTCTTTCTTTTTGGTTCCCTCACTTCGGCTCCTGATGCTTCTCCTTCCGTGTCTGTGCTTCCTTCCAAGGCTTCCTTTTTCTCCTTTATATACGCTTTTTGTATTCTTTTCTATTCCCTTATTCTTTTGTGTCATCGACAGGAGGCTCCGAACCGCCTGCTCAACCTTCAATCTTCTGCCAGGATCCGATGGGTCTGATTCCGAATCGCGAGCCAGCAGCATATACAAGCAGCCTCGCTCACGCCCGGGTTGGGTGCTGCAATCCATCCGTCAACCTACTGTTTGCCCTGATGAGGGCGAAGAACTTCTAGGGCCACTCGACTCGCGACCAGCATCTATCTTATACTCCAATCGATTCGTAGTTACGCGTTTTCCATTAAGATTGCCGCGATGAGTGATATTGACTCGTTCAATCTAAATTAATATTTTCTTTCTAAGTTTCTTGATTTTTTTACTTTCTCCCACAATATCGTCTATTTCGTTGTACCTTGCTCTTACGGCATGGTATATAATCTGTTCTTTGATATTTCTAGGATTTCCTTTTAATAAATGCAATGTTTACACAGATTTTCTTTTTCTTTCTCTTTAGTTACATTGTTGTTATTTTATGCTTTCCACCCTCCACATTCCCTCTCTACACCATCCCGGAACCGGCGTTATACGATTGCTTCAGGATGGCGCCCCGATTTCGCTACACCGAGATTGAGTGTTCTCTTTTGCATCCTTTGACTTATATATGTCATATATTGGAGAATGTTCCCTCTTATCCTTTGTATTTTTCCAAGTATGTTTTAGTTAGATGTATATTAGATACGCGTCGATATATCGGGTTTCCGTACGATACTTTAGTGAAGTTTTATTCTTTTCCGACTGTTCGTTTTCATTTCGCCGAAGGCCCTCCTGTATTCGATGCGGACATACATTACGTGCGATCCACTTATTGGGTGCAGCGACACTGCTCGAAATTGAAAAATCGTGGGAGATCCCCAACGACAGGGGTGTATGTCGGTCTCGCTGAGGCAATCTGGGCCTACGTTCAGGCGCAACGTGAGGTGGAGATGGTAGATCTCGAGCTGGAAACCCACCATGACACAGGCATCTCGCCATTACCGCAATGAAAGTTGACATCGCGTGTATCGGAAATGGAGGACCTCCTTCTGGAGGCAAAGAATAAGCCACTGGTGGGAGCTTGGGCCCTCGAGGAGGCCAATAAGATCGAATTGGCCACGGCCAAATCGAGAAATCTCAAGGGCATCATCCAGAGGGATCTAAGGATTGGTGCCAAGTGTTTGAGGGCTGCCACCATCGAATTGGCATAGAGGGTGAAACGTCCGGCTGCTCCACCGCCGGATGAAAACATTGCTGCGCTGAAGGCGCAGTTAGAGGCCTTGCAGGCGGAAAGTATGCGCCTGCAAGGCAGACTCAGTGAATTGGAGAGGCGATCTTCAAGCCCGCTAACAATAATGATGGCGGACCTGAAGATCGAGAGCCACGCGAGGCTATCACCAAGCTCGCCCTTGAAGGAAGTGGGGATTCTGTCCCCACGCAATGGTGTCTCGGCACTCGAGTAGGAGACAAGGTCCGCACTACTCGATTAGGTAGCGGACCTGATCAACACCAAAATGGAGAAAATCCGTAGGGAGATCCATCCTGCAAAGAAGAGGGACACCATGCCCTCGAGTGGTCTAGTGACACAGGTTATCGGAGGCAAGACGATGATGAAGAAGCAGGACAAGAAGAAGAAAGGAAAGAGAGCTGTGACTTCGAAAGCCGAGCAGCCGCGCACTTCCCCATCATCTTCTGAAGTTAAAAGTGCCCCATCCGGGGCATCAAGACGGCTGGCGATGGCGCGTCAGGAAATGAAGTGCTTAGCTGTAACGGCACAAACCCCATTAACTTCATCTAGTGCTGCAAAGGAGGGTAAATGGGCCCAGGTGGTGGAAACAAAGGCTGCAAGAGCGGTCAAGAAGGCCCAATCGGCCCCTGCTCCTCCACCGAAGGCCCAGAAAGAAAAGAAGGCGGAAGATAGGCCGAAGTTGGGTCGGCTGTCGTGTACAACGGTGGTACACTGATCCTTCAGCCTGGCAGCAAGTCCACGTTTAGGCACGTTATGACTGCTGCCAGGCAGAGGGTGAAGATACCCGACGTTGGGGTGAAAAGTGTCCGCCCCATGAAGGCACGGACTAGCGGGCTCCTTCTTGAAATTGCTGGTCCGGAGAAAAAGGCCAGGGCAATTGCCTTAGCTGAAAAGATGCGCGAGGCTTTGGCCGGCGACGGCGTCACTGTATCCAGGCCAAGCAAGAAGGTGGATCTCCGTGTGCTCGACCTGGACGAGTTGCTCACCACAACTGAAGTGGCCGAGGCTATTGCCGGCACCGGAGAGTGCCGGGTGGAGGCTCAATCCGGTCTTCATCTAGAGGACTCGGCATCATTTGGGGGCAGTGCCCTCTGGGGGTGGCCATGAAAGTAGTCACTGCCGGCAGCATCCGGTTAAGGTGGTGTGACGCCCGCGTAGTGACATTGAAAGAGCAGTGTTGCTACTGCTGGTTTCTTGGGTATGTCCAGCAGTGGTGCACTGCACAGGTAGACCGGTCGCACCTGTGCTACAAGTTCAGCGAGACCGGTCAGCAGGCAGGTCTTTGTTCCGCGGCCTCGCCGTTATGCTTCGAGTGCAAGGAGGCAGGGCGGCCCACGGACCATCGAACAGAGGGCAAGTCTTGCTTCCCACCTAAAACCCGCCGTAACAGCAAGGGAGCACAGTCGTCGCCGGCTGCGCAAATGAAGGGAGGATTAACAGGGGAAAACGACACCAGTGTCCATCACGGGGGTGGTGCATCGGCATCACCTACCACCGTAGGATGTTCCGGCCGTCGGATAGACACTGAAGATGAGGTTGAGAGGGCAACTACACCCGCTCCCGTGGATGATCCTGGCCGGGGGGGGGGGGGGGGGGGGCAATGTACACGGTATAACGCTCCCGCCTCCTCGCGGCCAGATCATCCAAACCAACCTCAACCAAACCATCACCAGACCGATTGCCACAGGAACTAATGTTTCTGGGTCTTTGCGGTCGCATGGTTGAGTTGGTGGTAGTCACGGAACCGTGCCGATTTCTCCAGCGCTCATCCTGGGCTGGTGACTTGAATGACTCCGTAGTGTTTGCCCAGTCGGTCTCGTGGCCAATCGCGCCTGTTGCACGCGACCACGGATTCGAGACGTTCGACTGGGCGGATTGTTTGGTGGTGGGCATCTATGTGCCACCGAGGTGGCCCCTCAATCTCTTTGACATTCTACTGTAGAAGCTGCAGAACAGCGTTTCCTTGCACGCAGCTTGTCCAGTGTTCGTCCTCGGGGACTTCAATGCTCACGCCCCTACATGGCACTCCCTGAGGACGGACTAGAGGTATCACTCGGTGCTCGAAGGGGCGGCTGGCCTGGGTCTCAGGTTGTTAAACCGGGGCTCGGCCAGCACGTGCATGCGGTACCAGGGTGAAAGTATTGTGAATCTTTCTTTCGCAAATGTCCTGGCCGCGCGCCGTGTGTCGGGTTGAAGAGTCGACGACGTGGAGACTTTCTCAGATCATGCGTACATTCGCATAGAGGTCTCCACGCCTTCCCTGACCCGCCCATCCCCCGGCGGGAGAGGGGGAGTTGCTCTGGCAGTTTCGCTGGACTTGCAGAATGCCTTCAATACTCTCTCGTAGGCGGCCATCAGCGGGGCACTCGAAAGTCACGAAGTGACTCTTTACCTACAGATGGTAGTCGAAGATTACGTCAGGAGAGGGCCATTGTTTACGGTGGCTGCAATGGGCCTGTAAGGCGTGAAATAAACCATGGAGTACTCGAGGGGTCCGTTTTGGGCCCCCTACTTTGGAACGTGGCATACGACGCGGCTCTGCGGGCCTACCTGCCGGTCGGCGTACAATTCACGTATTAAGCCGTTGATACTATAGTGCTAGCCACAAGCAGGGACTTGGGGAGAACCATCCGTCGAGCGAAGGTCGCCATTGCGGCCATCGCCTCGCGGATTCGGGGCTTGGGATTGGTTTTATCCCCTCAAAAGACGGAAATCGTCTGTTTCTGCATTCGTAGGAGGGGCGCTCTGGCCCCGTGTCTGCTGAGAATCGGGTCGTCCGACGTCCAGGTAGCCAAGGACAACAAATATCTAGGTGTCTACCTGGACAGCTGCTGGAGCTTCGTCCCACAATTCGCTCGTCTGGCCGTCAGGTTTGGCAAACTCACGACTCATTTGAGTCGTATGGGCCAACGCACTAATCGCAAGTCGGAAAAGCATCACGCTTTTCCGAAGTGAGTGAAGACACGCGGCCATACGCGTCATTAGGGGGTACTGCACAGTGTCCTACGAGGCGGCCACCACTCTGGTGGGACTTCCACCTCTCTTTATTGGCGTCTTCGTCTTGGTCAGATTTCCAGCCCCCCAGGGCAGATGACAAGTCAGGACGAGCTCAAGCTTCAGGCCCGGCGGTCCACCATGTCAAGGTGGCGGGACGAGCTGTCCGGTCGCAGCGAACACTGGACCGTCAGGGCAATCCTGCCCGTCTTATATAGATGGATAGGTCGTAGCACCGGACGACTTATGTTCCGATCCACACAGGTGCTGACCGACCATGGATGTTTCGGTCGGTACCTGTGCCAAATCGGACGCGAGGCGAGCGCACAGTGCACAGGCACACTCTCCCGGAGTGTCCTGCCTGGAGGGTGCCGCGTTGGGCATTAGCGGCGGAGGTGGGTCCGGAACTATCGTTGCCGAGCATCCTGTCTGGGATGTTTGGTCGCGAGAGTATCTGGCAGGCCATGGTCTCCTTTTGCCAGGGGGTCATGGTCGCGAAGAGGGCCGGAAGAAGGTCGCTGATCGTGTTAGCAAGCAATCCCGACCTATTCTATGTCGCCTATGGGGTCGATATCCTAGACCCTTCCACCTTAGGGTGGGAGTCACTCCATAGAACCCCTCGGGGGTTAGGATTTCGCCACCACTGCCGCACGTGCGGGCCATGATGGTGGCGATTACGCCCCAGGGACCACGACTTAGCGTTTGTCGGGTCTGAAGCATCTGGGGCTTCCAGTCCGTCCGAGTCACGCTCGGCTCGAAGCATCGACATCACTCGTGCGGGGTGGACCACCTTTGGCGGTCGTACCCCGCGTATCTGCACCGGTGTTGTCCGGTGGGCGCAACGTTGGGGGATGCGTATCGACCATTGCCCGTGTTTCCCGGGACGGGAGTAATGGTTGTGTGACCCAACCACCACGGGGGAACTTCCCTCCGGGAGTGGGGTCTTCTAAGTCACCACAGTGAACCCCGGCGCCCGGAGGGGGGGGGGGTCGGACGTGTTCGTACATAGTTCCCGGTTCTTTCCCGGCAGCGCCGTGGACGGACACCGTGGGTTTTAGTTCCCCAGTAGTAGTGGATTTTAGAGTTCCCCAGCTCCGAGGGATCCATGAGGATTTCCCCACGTTAAAAATAAGGTTTAAGGAAGTGTAGGCTTGATTAGTTTTTGTGTAAAAAAGATAGAGTTAGGTTGTGTTAGGTTGGGTTAGATTTGAGGGAAGGTAGGTTAAGTCAGATAAGGTGTAACTGAGGTTAACTTGGGTTAAATTAAGTTTAGATGATGTTAGATTAAGTTAACCCAAGTAAGATATGGATTACCGATAGCTGGCAGTGCCATCCGTCGATAGATCTTGAATTACCGACCATTGGCTTTACCAGCCGTTGTTATATCATGAGTTATCGATCGCAGGTATCACCTACTGTCGATTTATCGTGCGTTGCCGACCGCAGACAAAACACCAGTCGTTGATATGTTACCTAGTTACCTACTATTGGCTATACCAGCCGTGTGTAAAAGCATACGTTATCGGTTGTTGGTAACTCCAGTCGTCGATAATTTATGAATAATTATCCACGAGCAACACCAGCCATCGGTCGATTGTGAGTAACCGACCGTCAGCAGCACCATCCATCGGTAAGTTATAAGTTATTTATAATGGGAACACCCATCCGTAGGCATGCATT